>NW_027128835.1:242162-254662 GCF_037325665.1 Littorina saxatilis
TCTCTCTCTCTCTCTCTCTCTCTCTCTCTCTCTCTCATTTAGACTACACATCAAGGAGAACATGGATACAAACTACGTTGTTTCCGAAAGACAACTGCGTATGATAAACAGATGTTTTGCTCAATGATCAAACCATTAATAACATGCAAGTAAACTACATCACATCACAGGTCGAAAGTGATGTAGTATAACCATTTAATGTTTATTTGTTTGTATTTTTATTTTTTTATTTGGGGGGGGGGGGGGGTGATGTATTATTAGAAAATCAACTTGAAGATGGGAAGTCAACAAGCAATGGTATCTTATTTGCTGTAGATAACTGCAGGTCCATAGACAAATACACTCCAGAGCAGATGATTATCGTTACTTTCTTCCCCTCTTCTCATGAACACTGTACTTTCTGTTTTTAATACAATGCTGAGCATTGCATTTTCTTTTTTTGTATGAACACCAAGATTGATTATAAAGTTGACAACGAGACATGCGTCTAGTATTACTGTGTGTTTATATACATTATTTCATTTTGCGTCATTTCAGTATTCGTTGTTGATTTGTCGTTAATAGACAAGCCGCTTGGACATTACTGTCATCCTCAACGATGCTGCTGGAACGCTGCTTTCATCCATCCGTAAGCACCCGAAGTGTCGGATTGCTGTTTCGTTGGCTGACAGCTTTCATGCGTGTTATGTCAAAGAAAGCCGCTCCTGTGAAACCACTACAACCGAAGACAATAATGTAAGTGACAAACAATGCTTGCAAAATACAAGTGATAATATTGTCTTTGCGTCTTATGTTGTAGACAATGAACTGGATTGAATAGCATTGCTCTCTTTATGACAGTGTTGTGTTACATTGTATTGAACTGGATTTTGTTATCTTGCACTATAACGTTTTGCATTATGTTGTTGTATTTGACATGATTACAGCATTCAGCTATTTGAAGATTCGAATGTGAGCGATTGTTTGAAGCATGCAGTGTGTATTTATTGTTGATTGTGATTTATTTTATATTTCAGGTATTCATCAATTCAGTTTTAGGCGCTTTAGGAGACAACGGTTGCCTTCAGGAGATTTTGAATGAGTACGACAAAGATCTCGATCATCAGTCCATCAATCCAAAGAGACAAATGTGAGAAGACATGTTTGAGATAAACGTTGCACATGCGTGGACAACTATTGTATTGGGAACATATGTCCACGTAGCCAATGTTACTTTGGTTATTTACTTACACCCGCAAACTGTATGTTTTCCTGTTGTTGTTTTCTCTCCAGCATATCAAAATATACTATCGTCAAATTTAAGTCAACGCTTTCTATTCAGGTGGAATACTTAGAAAGTATCAATTAGTTGATGTCACACTGTAGGGTTCCAGCAATAAAGATGTGCACAGCTAACATTATGCTGCCCATAACTGTGTACCAAATGCTTTTATGAGAATTGTTGTTTAGTGATGTTACTAAGCTTCTTCACTGCCGACGTGTGTACGTTTACACTTGCATATTTGTGCTGATAATACGCATACACTATAAATAAATATGGTAAATGCTTAAACCTTTATTGCCCCACATGTCGGCGTTTACCATGACTTATGTCTTAGAAAATTAAATTTAAGATATTTCAATTCACTAAACAATTTTGGTTCAGTTGTAGTCATGCCTACTACAGAGATATATAATGCAGCTGTAGCAAATAAGCAAGTAGTAGTGGCATTAACATGTATTGGGTAAAACTGTCATTTGAGATTCAAAAAAGCCTGTTTTCAAAACACAAACGAAATACACAATAGCAAGTCAACATGTCATAATCATCAAAGCAATGCGCTTTCAGCAATTGTATTTGCACATGTATACTACATATTATTTTGAATGATAGGCTTTTCAAAGACTGTTTATTATAATTCATCAATATTTATTTTCTTAAGAAGGACAGATCTTAGTCATCCTGAAAGCAAACCGTTATATGTTTTAGTTTTGTGTGAAGGTGTTATAAGAAAGCCGGAACTTTAGAATGACCTCCACAACACGCGATGCACTTTGTAAATTAAGAAGCATAATCATGGCGATTATACTGGGCTGGACCTATTTTATGAGAGGGAAAGGGCTTTCGAAATGAGGCATGGGTACATGGGCTGGCAGATGGGTTGTGCAGGGAGATGGGGGTTGTGGGGGTGTGGGCAGGTAGTTGACATTTAGATATTGAAGGGGGTATGTATGGTCTGTCCTTGAGAAGAAATATACTATTGTAGTGTAAGCGGGGGGAGGGGGTGGTTCGGGGGTTGTGCTTTTAGAAACCAGGATCCAGCCGTGGTATGCAATGAATCGCCGTCTTGTATTTTTCAGCTTGGAGAAAATGGTCAGCATGACATACATTGCAGAGATCGTGAGACTGGTGCTGATGCAACTGGAACAAAAAGGCCTGCTTTTTAGTTCTACTGAGAACAGATCTGTCTTGAACAAAAAAGAGTGTTTTACTGCGGATTTTGTCTCGCTCATAGAAAGGTCAGAAAAGTATGCAATACGCACATTATGAGTGTGTTGATATCTTCCTCCCATATGTGTATAATATTGCTTCGAAAAGTTAGTTACCTTTTCCTACTCTGACTTTGCGCGAAGGGTTTTTTTGTTGGCTGTGTTCACCAACTAACAATTGTTGAAGCGGCTGTATGCCTTTCGAAATGTAGGTTGAATCATCTACAATGCAGGAAATAATTGTAGACGTTTATTTCCTGAACTTGGTCAGTTTCATGGTAGATTTGTTGGTGGTCTCCATTATAAAAGCAAATATATTGTACACTTTTGGTCATTGATAAATTTAAACGTTTAAAGTAAAAACACATTTATAGATAGATAACTAAGCAGTTCATCTGATGTCATTCGGATAGGTTCTTATGTACTTGCTGTTTTCTTAAACTCATCTGTAAATGATCAAGCTTGTTAACCTGTTTTTCTTGAAGCGACAAAAGTGAACACTACCTACTCACAGACTATGTACTGAGGCAGCTTCAGGTAGAACACTACACGATAGACGACTGCACGATCGTCAGCTATGTGGTTCACACTGTCCTCAAACGAGCAGCCCAGCTAGCTGCCGCAGGTACGTCACAGACACGCATGTATGGTGATAGCGAGTCGGTCAGTAAACTATTCAATGTCTCAACTCAGAAAGAGTAAGTTTACCAGATAGAGGGACATTGATGTTTCGCATCTGCTTACTTTGTCTATTTGAAGAATGTTGGCAATGTGTGGTCCAAAATGCAAACAGCACAATATATGGATCGATATGAATTGTTTTTGTTTTTAATTCCACTATACTATGACACTGGTAGCCATACGAACTCACGCACAAGCACAAATACATCGAAGGACATACCTTCACAGGCAACTGGTCTTACACATGATGATACTGCTTACACCTGGTGTTTCACTAAGCAGAATCGTTCAGGTAAAGGGAGATTATTGTAACATTTTCATCGGCGTTCCCCCAAATGTATTTGATCACGCTATAGTTTGCGTTCAGATGATGTTTTTTGCAAAGAAACTAGAGAACACTATCGGAAGCTGCTAATCGTTAAAATGCAGGGCTTTATGCTTTGATTTGTGTCATAATTTTCACTCAAAGCTAGTTGGGTAACAACAAAACAACGGATGTAGGTAACAAATCACCGGTTTCCATGTGTGCGCGAAGAAGATTACACATCGATAATCAAAAGCACACCCAATAGAAACAGTCGTTTCTTCACCTCTTTTCATTTCCGTTTCCCCAAAATCGACAGGAGAATATCGCTTTCTGTTTTATCTGTATTGACCTCACCCTTTGGCCTCGGTCGATAAAGCTGAATCAAAGACGATATGCTCCCCTCCGACAGACCAAACTGCTGGTCTGTCAACAACCCACCAAACATGCTGTGATGCCAGTATATAGTGCAAACATATGATTTAGAATTGTGTGTGTGTGTGTGTGTGTGTGCGTGCGTGCGTGCGTGTGTGTGTGTGTGTGTGTGTGTGTGTGTGTGTGTGTGTGTGTGTGTGTGTGTGTGTGTGTGTGTGTGTGTGTGTATGTGTGTGATAAAGTTAACTTTTGTGGTCGCCTGTTCAACCCGTTTGCAACACATTACATTGATCATTAGAGAGAAGAGAGCAACAGTTGTCCTAAATATGTATTGTTTTACCAGAATTAACAATGTTCATGTGTCTCATATAGGCATTTCAACCTACTACAGTTACGACATACTCTCTGCATACGTGTGCATTGTCTTTTGATACGTATGAATGTCAACAACAACAACAACTAACTGATATTGTGGTTCTCTTATCATTAAGGTTTGGCCGTACTCATCAACCGTATGAACTCTACCGATGTCACGGTAGCTGTTGACGGAGCTCTGAACCGCTATCATCCCGATTTCCTGGGACATCTACTCGATCATACTCGGCAACTTGTCAAGTCTGGTGCAGAGGTAAATAAACTGTAAACAAAATCGAGAATGCGTTGACGAGAGCGATATACAGGATAACCCCCCCAACAAATGCCACCCATAAATATGCTAATAACTTCTACGTATGTTTAACGAATTACTTCATAGTAAGTGTAAATTCAATGTCAGCTTATGCATGATCATATCAACACTTGCGTAGGCCAATGGGTCTGACTTGTGTGCTCTTTAGAAAGAAACAAATATACATTCGATGATCGACTTAACAATGGGAGGTTTGACATTGAGCAGTGCCAATGAAGTCTCTCCCGATTTAAACCTTCCAGACTTTTACCTTTTGGAATATCTGAAGGTTCAGTTATACACAAACACCCCAAATCATCGGTGACCTGAACAAAGCAATTACAGTCAATATGGAGGCTTTGATTAGGGCGAGTGTGGCTACAGCTCAATGTCAACACTCCTAGTGTTCAGTCGACCCCTGAGTTCGGATATTTGTTTCGAAAGAGCAACACAATCAGACCACGTAACCTACACATTTGAAACGTGTTGTTATGAGCATGCATATGCATATATTAATGTACGCATTGTAGGGGGTCACCCTGTATAATATGTCTCTTGTACACTTTTCATGGGCCGTTAGACAATCATTTATTTCCGTGTTTTAAAGCAAATTAGTTTTCGAAGAAGTACACAGGTTCAGAACTTATTTTATTATTGTTGTTATTGATTGGTTTGACTTATTTTGTTAGTTGCTGGAACCTTATCACACTGTATACTCCAAATCGCATTTGAATGTTTCAGGTCAAGTTCATATCATCGTATTATGGAAGTGTCATTGGAGCAGCACTTGCAGCAAAGGTGCCAAAGTCTCCTCACAACCCTTGCATCACCCCTAATGGCAGAACTCGAATACAAGTTTGACGTGCTCAGCTAGCTTGGTGCAACTACTGATTTGTGAACTATATGTGTTGCGACGACACTTGAACTCATTCTCCGAGCAGTAGTATTTGCATTTTTTCATAATGAACTGGAACATTCCTGGCATAGATATTAACATACTTTGTTTTAAATACTGAATATGTGTTCAGTAAGAATTATTTGTACTTCTATAAGTATAATTTTCACACCAGTGAGGTTTGAAACTGCAAAACTTAACTACCATAGGCAAAAAGACCACCCACCCCCCATTCCCTACCCCCCCCCCCCTCCTCCATCCCCCAATCCCATACCCACGCATTTATCTCGGCGTTTATAACGTAATGTGAATCGCCACTTCCGCGTTGTAAATGGCGATATTTGGTCGCTTGGTGGGAATTTATGACATTGTGTACACATTTCTATTTTCAGAGATTCTATCTACCTTATATACGTACAGGCTTTCCTGTGCGTGCACATTTACAGCCAGTAAAACACCCGGACACAACACATGAAAGTAATCCATTTGTTTTATGGTTGCATAACACAATTCTCTTAATTCAAATGGCAACTGAAAATATTGACCCAATCTAGGACAAGGGTTTTAGTGCTAGAGAATGAACACAACATCGTGCACACCATAACAATCAAATGCCGTAATTGTAATTTGTTCATTAGACTGATTCAATATATCAAGTACAAAGCAAGGGAAGTGTGTGTGTGTGTGTGTGTGTGTGTCTGTGTGTGTGTGTGTGTGTGTGTGTGTGTGTGTTGTGTATGTGTGTGTGGGTGTGGGTGTGGGTGTGAGTGTGTTTTTGTTAGGATGTTTTGAATTACATATTACATGACACATGCTTTTCAGTCGCTTGCAAAAGTATACCCAACTATTATAACTTGTGTAGTATTAACAAAAACCCAACATATTAGTCTGCAAGTAGTGCGTACACGCTTGCCCATGAGCGTGCGAGGGCGTGGGTGTGTGTGTCTGCGCGTGTGCGCGCTACAATAATAATGCAACTGCTTTGTTGGGCACATAAGCGACGGTATGATGTGTTGATAGGAATGATCGATTTTAAGAAAAGGATTTACACGAGTGACGACAGAGGTTGAGATCTGTGGTTATGTGTGCTGAGCTGTTGCTTGCATTATTGTGTACTTGGTTGCATTGTGAAGATGTGTTGCTTTTGTATTAAGCAAATGTGTTTTATCAAGGTCTTTTAATTTCCGTCAGCGGGGTCCATTGAAATATTGTTTTTTCTTCAGAAAAATACAAACTATACTTGAAGTTTCAAATATTTAAGAAGTCGTGTTCAGTTTATGAGTTAATGTGTGGTGTCTGTGTGTGTGTGTATGTGTGTGTGTGCGTGTGTGTGTGTGCGTGTGTGTGTGTGTGTGTGTGTGTGTGTGTGTGTGTGTGTGTGTGTGTGTGTTTTGTAGAGGTTAGACCAGTAACACTCACAAGGAAATAAAAACATTTGTTTCCGGGAGCTGATTTGATCTTGCCATGATATATGACAGTGTCACATACGCTTTTGCTTTGATAGCTTACGTGCAAAAACACACCACATAGGCATGTCAGAGATACAGCCTTTTGAGATGTAATATGGTGCAGGTTTGAATGCCCCTGATTCCGATTATCCTTGAGGATGAGGTTGCTACTCTGGAATCTTCCAATCGTCCTCTTGGTCATCATTACTCTTGACGTCAATAAAGCGGATGACAGCTGTGAGTGTCTACTGATAGAATAATGTGATTTGCTTAGAGACTTAATGAGTGAAAAGTAATGTCCTGCCTTGTAGGCTATCTTGAAAAAGAAATGTGTGTTTCGTTTGATCCTTCCCTTTGTTTACATTTGTTTTTATCTTGAAGTAGCCTCCCTTCCTCATCTGTCAGTTTGTTATGGTATGTGAGTCGTAAAATGTGAATCGTTAATCTGTAGACGATGTTCTTTCTCTTCTGTCGTCTGTCTTCTTCTTTCTTGTGTGTTTTGTGCCTGAGGGCAACCCCAGTGGTCGACACTTTGTGCTTTGTTAATCGTATCGTCTTCGTCAAACAGTACAGTATGGTTTGGTCTTTGTATTTATTGCAATATTGTATCTTTTGGAGGTAATATTATCAAGTAGGCAAACACTATTCTTATCTCATAATCGTGTACACATCTTGATGTGTTTTTTTGTATTGTGGGTGGTATTTTCTGTTCATGCCATTATTGCCGTGATTGATGTTTATTTACAAGTTCGGAATCAAAGTTCGTGAAACTATTGACAATACAAACTGCCAACCTTTCTCTGTTTAACAGCAAACTCATTACCAACAGTGTGATTCAGAAAAGTGTTTGTTTTCTTTCTTTTCACACATTACTATTGGATATAAAGCGTGTTTTAACATGCGCTGGTTCTTCAACCTAAAAACTAAACGACCGAATAATATACTTGTGACCTGATCTTAGAATGTGATTTTCGCAAGGTGACAAGAACATATTAGACAAATGTTTGGTAGTAATACATACAACGCCTCGGGAGTTATAGCACACACATGTTTGGTTACATAATGTGTATTCGTTCATGTAGACAACAGTTACAACCATTTATAGTCGCAAAAAGCATCCATAAACATGAAGTACGTAATGGCAGGCACTGATAACTATGACACAGGTGAACAGTCAGGTGTTGATGTAATGTACAAACAGTGGAGGTTGTTGCTTTGGAACTATTTGCATGAGTCAATTTGAGGACATTAGTCGGGGATAAAAATGTACCCTCAATGCACTGTATCCTGGACTTAAGTCTGTAAACTCGACTCCTGCATTCCTGATAAGAAAAGAAACGGACTGATACTTAACGGACATTAATATAGCTTCCTGATTTGTCTCGTATAGGTCCATCTTTCCAGGCAGTCAACTCATCTGTAGCTGGCGATGACGTATTCACAGTGAATCTGACCTACGTTGTTACTCCGTGCGGTGAACAGAAGAACTCCGAGATCGTCTTGAAAACGCTGAGAGGGAAATCAACACGGTCACCCCCTGCATGCATAATCAGCATCAATGACACAGTATGCAACTCTCGAGTGGGTTGCTCGTGCACCAGTGAACCAGGCAGGGTGTTCATGGTCACAATGGAAGTAGACAGCTTTGACGAAGAAGAATGGTTAATTGTAGGCATTTTGAACAATCAGGAAATCTTTCGAGACAACATTACACTACGGTGTCCTGTGGATGGTAAGTTACTTTGCACTCTGTCCTTTACGAATACGTTCACACACATACACACCCACACCCACCCACACACACACACACACCCACGGCCACACACACACACACACACACACACACACACACACACACACACACACACACGCACATACACACACACACAAACACATACACACACACGCACACACACACAAACACATACACGCACACGCACACGCACACACGCACACACACACACATACACACACACACACATACACACACACACATACGTGTATAAACCCACAAATGGGGAATTTCCTAATACGCACATTCACACAACGGATAGTGCGTTTGTAGTGCACTTGCACTACAACGGCACTGGGCGCAGTGCCTTTCTAGTGCACTTGCACTACAACGGCACTGAGTGCAGTACTCGGTCCGGCATCGACGAATTTTACACTAAAAAAGGCAAAAAAGTTGACCTATTTCGTCGCCTATAGGGGACGGAAAGAATGTCATTTTGAACATTATTATGACATTCTTTCCGTAAATATTTTTTTTTTATATTTTTTTTTTACGGAAAGAGTGTCATTTTGAACATTGTTATGACATTCTTTCCGTCAAATTGAGGCAAAATATAGTTGAAAAAAATGGGGAATTTTTTGGCTTCCCCATTTTTTCAAATTCCCCATTTGTTACCAAGTGTGTAAAGATTTCTTCCCCATTTGTATAGTTATACACGCTCACACACACACACACAAACGCACACGCCCAGGCACACACGCATATTATAAGGCACACCATATAATTCCGTAATGAAATTAAGATCTATTGTTCATTCTTTTTTGTTTAGTTTCATAACTTATTTATTTACTGTCCCATCGCTGGGAAATTCGGGTCGCTTCCTCCCAGTGGAAATCTGGCAGCAACAGAGTCGCGCTACCCAGGTGTGTGCGTGTTTAGGTGTAATCAGCCACCTGCACTTATGGCAGAATGACCTAGGCCTTTTTGTGACACAATGAATACACGAGGGTGGAACATGGATACCGTCTCTGAGTCTGCACATAAAGTTGACCCGTGTCCGTCCTGGCCCGGATTGGAACCCGTGACCTTAGGATCACAAGTCCAGTACTTTACCAACTCAGCTACCGGGCCCCAATGAGTAACACTAATCAATACTAGTTCATAGATGAGTGCATGACTCACACGTTATGGACAGGTTCAGTAATTCAAAGTTGGATGCCTGTACATTTGGCATGCCTAATGTTTATCATGTTCTTTGGAAACAGGGATGCAAGAGACAAGTCACAGCTTGCCTGCAGAAGGAGACAGTTCAACAGGACAAAGGGTCGCGTCTACCACAACTGATGATCCAAAAATTGAATCAACAAATCCAGGTAGATACGAATGCTTCGATCATCAGTTATTCATTTAGGTGATTGGCTGATTGCATGATTAATTTGTTGGTTAACCTGACATAACTTGCTTGTATGACTGGTTATTTTGGTGTTTGGATGGCAACTTGCTTACTTGTTAAATTGTTAGCAAACATAACAAATAATTACACACACACACACACACACACACACACACACACACACACACACACACATACACACACATACACATATACACACACACACACACATACACACACACACATGGTCACGCCCAGCATGCATAATCAGCATCAAGGACAACAGATGCAACTCTCGTGCGCAAGTGAGCCAGGCATGGTGTTCATGGCTGTCATGGAAGTAGACAGCTTTGACGAAGAAGAATGACAAATAATTCGTCCATCCGTTATTTACTTGCGTGATTGGCTGATTACGTGATTAATTAGTTGATTAACCTGACATTGCTTGCCTGTCTAACTAGTTGACTGGGGGTTTGAAAAGTAATTTGTTTACTTCTTAAATTGTTTGCAAGAACAATAAATAAATAAATACATTTGATGAATGCAGCAATGATCGTACATATATGTCCGTTGAGTCCTTAAATTCAAGTAATTACTGTATTACAGAAATACAGAACATATACAACAAAAGTAAAACAAATATATTAATTGGACTACTATGGATGTAATGATATTGGTATTTCTTGATTTATTCATCGGTTGATTTGTGTCTTCTGAAATACATGGGTTGACACACTGATTGACATTGTTTCTGATGTTTCAATTCCCGCAGCTCAGACACCCACGACCACTCCTTCGCCACCCCAAACCGTTATTTATATAATGGGCGGTGTTATTGGATTTGTCCTGCTTGTGCTTACTATCCTTGCTGTATTCGTCGGAGTTCTGTTTTGGAAAAGAGGTACGCATTGATAACTGTATTTCTCTATGTTTATTTCTCGGTCTGTCTGTCTTGTCTGTCTGTCTGTCTGTCTGTTTGTCTGTCGGTCGGTCGGTCGGTCGGTCGGTCGGTTTGTCTGTCTGTCTTGTCTGTCTGTATATATATACAGATGCAAATACATATTTTGGATCAGAAAGCTACAAACAGTCTTTCCAAGTGGACTAAACACTGTCACCAAATAAATGTCAGATGTGACAACACCTTATAGTTGATGTACCATTCCTGCGATCACGTCCGGGACGTGTTTAACTTTTGAAAGTAAATTTGACTACAACTATGTAAAAGATATGTACTTTTCATGAACCGCCTGTTTTACAGTGGTAAACCTGTATATACATTGTTTTCAACTATAGGGACAACCCTATCAGCTGAGAAAGGAAACTAACTTGCGTCGATCCAGAACTTACCACATCGGATGTTGAAAACAGAAAAACAATTAATCTACTTGCTAACTTGTTAACATGTCAACCCACATAAGCGGGCATGTAAATCTGCATGTGCCCGTTAATACAAAAATATGTATGTGTGTGCGCGATTGCGTATGTGTGCGTGTATGTATATGTGCGTTGGGTGCTTGTGTGTGGAATACGGGCGGTAGTTTGTGAGATAATTATGCTCTGTATAGACAGACCTGGGAAAACAAATCTCACTCTATGCCTTCGTATATTGCGAAACAATAAAAAACAAATGCTTCGTTTGTTCTCCCTTGCCAGGCAGATCACGAAGACTGCCCCCACCACCTCCTGCCCCCCACAACTTCAGACGTGCAGTGGCAGACGTCGTGATGTTCCATGCTCAGGCTGCTGGACTGCGTGACAGCGATTCCTTTGCCAGTGCACAGGGACACGAATACGATGAAATTCCCGATGACACTGACCTGAGTATGAACACTTTTCACGTACACAATACACACATACTCATGATGAAAGGATGTATATAATTATAGCTTCGGTTGTTGGTTTGATACAGGTGACAGAAACTCTGTTTGTGTCGAATAGAAACTAACAACTTGAATGATGATCTGGACTTTGCATTGATACACAACAATCAACACAAACACAAACACAAACATGTTTCTCAATGATAAAACAAACACACAGACTGTTGTTCTTGATTTGATTTTCAGACATACAGATCATATTGGAAATCGGTATTGTTTTCATTTGCTGTTCTGTCAGGACGATCGGCTTACAATAACGCATTTCTACTGACATGCACTAAACAAGCTTCAGTTTGCATATTTTGCATATTGTGTCAACAACCCTTCATAAAAATGACATTCCATATCTTAGCAGTAATTAATATTGTGACATTTAGGAATTGGAAGACACGTTTAGTTTACCCTAAGATGTCTTACACGAGAGCAATGTGTGTAGTGCATATACTCGGACATTTAAGTGAACGTGTATGAATGAGTGTAGATTTTTGGCTTTGTGTGTGTTAATTTGGTTAAGCATCAACTTGAAAGCCGGTCAGTATGTGCATGATTATTTGGCTCAAGATCCATTAATTTCACATAGCTTTACTACAGTTGTGTGAGCATGTATACGTAACGTTACAATTCACTCATATCAGGTAAATCAGACGACAGCCTGC
>NW_027128835.1:262162-269662 GCF_037325665.1 Littorina saxatilis
ATATAAAAATTATTATCAAAATTAAATTGTCCAAATCAATTTAAAAACACTGTCATCTTATTCCTTGTCGGTTCCTGATTCTAAAAACATATAGATATGATATGTTTGGATTAAAAACACGCTCAGAAAGTTAAAACAAAGAGAGGTACAGAAAAGCGTGCTATCCTTCTTAGCGCAACTACTACCCCGCTCTTCTTGTCAATTTCACTGCCTTTGCCATGAGCGGTGGACTGACGATGCTACGAGTATACGGTCTTGCTGAAAAATGGCATTGCGTTCAGTTTCATTCTGTGAGTTCGACAGCTACTTGACTAAATATTGTATTTTCGCCTTACGCGACTTGTTTAGTTTCATAACTTATTTATATACTGTCCAATCGCTAGGAAATTCAGGTTGCTTCCTCCCAGTGGAAATCTGGCAGCAACAGAGTCGCGCTATCCAGGTGTGTGCGTGTTTAGTTGTAATCAGCCACCTGCACTTATGGCAGAATGACCTAGGTCTTTTTGTGACACAATGAATACAAGGGGGTGGAACATGGATACCGTCTCTGGGTCTGCACATAAAGTTGACGCGTGTCCGTCCTGGCCCGGATTGGAACCCGTGACCTTGGGATCACAAGTCCAGTACTTTACCAACTCAGGTACCGGGCCCCCATGAGTAACACTAATCAATACTAGTTCCTAGGTAAGTGCATGACTCACACGTTATTGACAGGTTCAGTAATTCAAAGTTGATTGCCTGTACATTTAACATGCCTAATGTTTATCATGTTCTTTGGAAACAGGGATGCAAGAGACAAGTCCCAGCTTGCCTGCAGAAGGAGACAGTACAGCAGGACAAAGGGTCGCGTCTACCACAACTAATGATGTAAACAATGTATCAACAAATGAAGGTAGACATGAATGATTCGTTCATCAGTTATTTATGTGGCTGATTGGCTGATTGAGTGATTGCTTTGTTGGTTATCCTGACATAGCTTGCTTGCATGACTGGTAAAATGGTTGTTTGATGGCAATTTGCTTACTTGCTAAATTGTTTGCAAAAACAAATGTTTGTATTTCCTTGTGAGCGTCACTGGTCTGACCTCTACAACACACACACACATACACACACACACACACACACACACACACACACACACACACACACACACACACACACGCACACACAATCCCGCAAGCTCACACACACACTTCCACGGAGGGGACTAATCATGTGCCTTATTTGCTTGCTGAAATTTTGAGTTTTTCCCAGCCGTGACGCAGGTTGAACTAAAAATGTTACAACTTATCTGTTGTGTTACTCACATGAGAATCCTTAGCAATACACTCCTTGTTTAGGGGGGCACCGACGAGGTCTTGACAAGCCTAGATTCCTGAACAGTGTCCGACTTAACGAAGTTGCCTAATTTTACCCATATTATCCAAAAATGTGTTTACGTTTTCACACTAGGTGAGTAAAAGTCAACGTCAATTGCATCCAAGAAGCAGAGTAAGCGCTGAATTTAACAAAATAAGGTTTAATGTTGTTTTTATAGGTAAATTAAACTCGCGTGTCACGCAAATATGTCGACCCAAAACGGGTCATTGTACTGGAAGTTTCGTTACAGCAAAAGTTTGTCTCCAACTAAAATAGGTTTATTTGAAAAGCTCAGATATTAAACTGCACCAGAGAACATTTCAAATATGTTGAGAAAAGCAATGGTAAGAAAACAACCGACCTGAAGTGATCATAACGCACGTTTTATGCGGAGACTCAGTCTGAAACCTTTTTTCATGTTATTATCAAACAAATCAACGCTTTAAGATGGGAAAACAGACTACTGCTATACAGAGCTGTTTACTGTACATATTGACATTTGAACACCAAAGCAACCATATTTAAACCTTAAATGCATCTAAACCACAATGAGCATTCCTTGTCAAGCGCGAAACTTGCGTTATGGTAACATTATTTGGCAAAATGCGTGTATGTTACGAATGGGTTTCACAACTATAGTGAATGACGTACTCAGAACAATCACTCACACTTTCGATTCCAGGTTCGCCTCGCTCATAACAACAATCAAAGAAAAGGAACAGTTTAACAATTTACTCTCGTATTTTACATACAGTGGACGCCGCTTAATAAAACCGCGGTTAATAGAGCCAGCCGCTTATAAAAGCCGATTTCAGACGGTCCGGATTTATCACTATATCTTATGTATTAGAAAAAGCCGGTTAATAAAACCAACCCGCCGCTTATTAAAGCCAGTTTTCTCAGAGAAATCACGTAGTTTGTGACTAAAACTCACATTATGGTTGTTCTGATGTGGAAGACGACCAACAAACAAACACTCATAAAATCGTTCTTCTCTGCCGAGTAATGATTCGTGACGGTGACAGTGAAATTATTGATGTACCGAAGTGATCAAAGTACACGTACATGTACATAATTAAAACAAAAGTTCAACATCCTTCGTGAAGTTTTGTTTAGATTCAAACAAGTGTAAATGACGAAAGAGATTTTTTTCTCGAAAATGACGCATTCCTGGACCGCCGGTTAATAAATCCGCCGCTTATTAAAGCCATTTTTCGTCGGTCCAGAAGTGGCTTTATTAAGCGGCGACCACTGTACTTATGCAACACAAGATATATGATTATGATCCTTCAAAATATTCACTTATACATTCTGGTCACACAAAATATGTCTAACACTGACCTTTACTCCCATACACATGTATACTTCGCTTTCACTCGTTACCACATTAAGCCATTGATGATGATGACGACGACGATCGGGTGTAACACGAGGATGGAGACGAGTGACACAGGGTGAAGACGGAGACGGTTGGCATAAGGGGGCACTGCTACCTAGATCGGGGTACCTTACTTCTTTTGGTTAATGGTTAATTTCTAATGGAGATACAAAGCTGAAATTTTGATATGTTGTTTACAAAACACCTTAAATTAGATAAAAAGAGTCAATTTGAGTGTATGTCTTAAAATTTGTTAATGAAATATAATTAAGTGAAATATTAATTAAATTACTGTCCGAAAACCATGTCCTCTTTTTTTGCCCATTACTTTGTCAAATGTTATCCCACAGCTCTGAGTTTTACCCTGAATATGCACCATTAGTGTAGTTATGGTATGTAGTAAAAGCAATGTGATCAAAAGACAATCTGAATTTTGACTTTTTTTTCTAAAATATATGAAATTTCAAAACATTTTTCCCAGTGTCTATCATCATAACTTCAAATCATATTGTTTGATCAGGTATCTTTTAGTACATACCAAAACTGTGGGCATAAAGAATAAATCTACCAAATGTTAATCAAATTGGTTGAAAAACAAAAGAATTATGAACAAAAAACTGATCGCGTATGCGAATTTTCGCTGAAGTTCGGAAACAGTTTTCGGACATTGATTTTTATTGGTGAGAACTTTTTTTCTACATTATATATTGCTAATGCCCCCCAGCTTGGTATGGGAAACCTTCAGCCTCCTCCTGCTGATCCTCCTGTGTCAGTCTTTTCCTCCTCCTTGCCCTCCTGGCTTTCAAAGACTGTTCAGTTGCTCGTCTTTCGGCACACTTGATGCGGAAAAAGTCCTTCTCCTCACAAAACTTGCGTGCAAACTGTCCAACCTGAAGTCCCATCTCCTCCATGATTTTGATCAGTGCTGCTGCTCCAACATTAAAAATGCTGACTGCTATTGCTGTCCCTATTTCTACAACTACTACTCCATGGTTCTTGGCTTTTGGGCAGTATGTCCAAATCACACTATTCACCGACTCGTTAGCATTTTGTGTGTAGCCTTCCATACATTTTTGCAGAAGCTGGGTGTTGGCTAAGTCTTTAAACACAGGTTTTACCACATCCATCACTGCCTTTGGGATATTGTTGGTGTGTTTGCATGTTGCCAGTGTTCCTTCAGCCTCTGCTTTCTTCTTCTTCTGTATCAGAGTCACTGCTGTCGTCCATAAACTTGTAAAGATCTTGTATCTTCATTTGGGATCGAGTGGGCGTGGCCGTTTGCTCTTTGGAAATTTCTTTTTCATTTGCACACTCGCTTGGCACTGCCACTTTCAGTTTCATTGTTCCTTGGCACACACACGTTTTCCATCAATGATTACAACTTTCATGTACTTATTGCCCTTGAAAGAAGCAGAATGCAAAGGTGCGCCTCTACGTTTTCGATCTCCAGACATGATGATGACCAGTCGAAGGTATGAAGCAGGTAATATCACAAAAATAACTGGCAAAAGTCTGTTTACATTCCAACCACGAGCGCGGCCATTCTGATTCAAGGGAGAGAACTGTGCTGTCAGCAGGGAGCAGTCTGAAAGTGTGTTCGGGCGCAGTATTATATGTTTTTGTTATGTTTCTGCAACCTGGTCGCTGTTTTGGAAAAAAAAACTGGAGGTTTTTGACCCCACCCCTACCTTACTTAGCAGCCAATATTTCGAAAACCACGCGTCGTACGGCAATAATGTTAACTGTGTGTAAAAGGGGAGTGATTTTTATATCTAAAAACTGCAAACACATGGAAGAACGACAAAAAAACGATTTTTGTCAAAATCTAGGTAGCAGTGCCCCCCATAATGACGATAATGTTTACGAGTGGTAATGTAGGAAGACGGAGACGAAGATGGTGACAGTAGACATGACGACGATGGTATGACGAGTGACAATGTAGTAAGACGGAGATGGGACGTTGACAATGGATAGACGTAGACGTTATGGCACAGTCATTCTCTCCGGGCTGCCGAAGGAGAATATGGCGGTGGGGGTTGCCGGACTCAGTCTTCATCGGTTCCTCCCTTTTTTCTGACTTCGGCAATTCATTCACTCTATGTTTTAACAGCTGTCATCCGTCCTCTCGCAATGATAGTTCAGGTAGGAAAGAACGGGATAGCTCACCCGTCCACCAGTTGGGGTGAATTCCAAAAACTTCACGTGCAACATGACAATACACAACAATCCGTGGTTGTTTAGGCTGTCAACCCTAGCAACACATCAACCATATTAGGTGTTTGTACTTGACATTATGTTATCCATTCCGTTTACACCAAATAATCATAATCACGTTCTTAACAGTGTATGTGTAGAGCGATTCAGAGAAAAGTACTGGACCCATTCTCCATGAAACTTTACATAAACAATTCTGAACATCATAAAGTGGTTTACTTTTTATCGATAATTGTCTTTGACGACGTCATATTTGTCTTTTTGTGAAAGTTGTGTCACAAAACATTTTTTTTTATCAAATTGAACTACATTTTGTTAAAGGAATTTTCTATGATCCCCGGACTATGGCATTGCATTTCAGCTTTGAAGCTTAACAATTAATTAAAGAGTTTGGTCATTACAATTCTGAACATTCCAATTCCAATAACAATTTTAGTAATCTATTCAAAACTGATTTCATCGTGTTCGTTATCATTGTTTGTTCATTCCAAAAACATTCAGATATGTTATGTTTGGGCCAAAAACAAGCTCAGAAAGATAAAACAAAGAATGTATCTGTTAGGCGCTGGTCATGTTCGAAGCCACCCTACTGCTTTCCGGTGGATGTCCAAACAGCGTTCGTTTTACCTGTATGTTCAGATAGGATGTATGTGGAACATACATAACCAGATTTGGATAAGCTTAAAGCTGCTTATTTTTTACCTCCGATTCCCCTCTTTTATCACCAGATGCAAAGACGGACCTGACTACCACTCCGGTCAACGAACAAATAGAGAACATGTATGAGAAGTTGAAATCCTCCATCGTACTGTTTGGTACCATACTGTGTGCGATAGCTTTTCTTGCGCTATGCACTGCAGTCGGAGTTCTTGCAAGAAAAAGACACAAACAAAGAAAAGGTATGCCCGCTGTTAAACTCTAACCTATGTGCATTCATTCTTGATAAGCGAAATTAAGGAAGAATCATGATTAATTTTGACGGAAGGGATATTTTGTGCAGAAAATGTCCATGTCCTAGATGTTTGTACTGTTCTTGCTGACGCTTGGTTGTGTTGTTTTAGTGTGGTTTTGTTTAAATGTATTTTTGTTTGGTTCATACTTTCATCATAATTAATCGAATCGTTAGGAGTGACAATAAACGTAATATTAGAGGTTGATAATAATGATCAGCAATTTTATCAGCGACTATATCAAATGTCCCACACAATGTTGTCGTGTGTGTATGTGTATGTGTGTGTGTGTGTGTGTGTGTGTGTGTGTGTGTGTGTGTGTGTGTGTGTGTGTGTGTGTGTGTCTGTGTGTGTGTCTGTGTGTGTGTGTCTGTGTGTGTCTGTGTGTGTGTCTGTGAGTGTGTGTGTGTGTGTGTGTGTGTGTGTGTGTGTGTGTGTGTATGTGTGTAGAGCAATTCAGAGAAAACTACTGGACCAATCTTCATAAAACTTCACATGAAAGTTCCTGGGTATGACATCCCCACACATTTTTTTTCTATAAATGTCTTTGATGACGTCATATCCGGCTTTTTTGTTAAAGTGGAGGCTGCACTGTCACGCATTCATTTTTTAAGCAAATTGATTGACAATTTGTTCAAGGAATCTTCGACGAAGGCCGGACTTTGGTATTGCATTTCAGCTTGAAAGCTTACAAATTAATTGATAAGTTTGCTCAATAAAGTTGTCATTAAAATCAAAATTTCGCAAAGAGATTTCAAAATGATGGCATGTTATTCTTCATCTTATCCTGAATTCAAAAATATATAGATATGCTATGTTTCCTCTAAAAATGTGCTCAGAATGAAAGAAAATAGGTTCAGTAAGTACTACAGACGCGTGCTTCGCGGTGGCGAGCGTGACCCGTTTCGGCCTTCGGTATGGTTAGCCGAGACTATCTGAATGTATAGTCTCGGCATGACTGGCTTGTGGTGTTGATCTTGACTAAATGGTTTTTATATCGCTTCACGCGACTTGTTACACCCCCGGTATAGGGGTGTGTATAGGTTTCGCTCGATGTGTTTGTTTGGGTGTTTGTGTGTTTGTTTGGGTGTTTGTGTGTTTGTTTGTGTGTTTGTGTTCGCATATAGATCTCAAGAATGAACGGACCGATCGTCACCAAACTTGGTGAACAGGTTCTATACATTCCTGAGACGGTCCTTACAAAAATTGGGACCAGTCAAACACACGGTTAGGGAGTTATTGGTGGATTAAAATTATACAAGGACTTATACAGGGACATCTTCATGGTCAAAGGGAAATAACCATTCTCACTCAGTCACTGCCACCAACTGAGAAGGTTATTTCCCTTTGACGGGGGTGTTTTTCCTACCTCATAGGAATTTCTTGTTATCCTTTCTTTGCTTGTATGTGCCTTTGTGAGTGTCTCTAGGTGTGCCTGTGTGTTTTAAGTACATTAGATGTGGAATTGAAGATACATTGTTTTTGTTTTTTCTCCAGATCTTCAAACAAGGTAATTGTTCTGCTTTTTGTTTTCATCCATGTGTGTTTATGTTGATGTTTTTGTTTTTGCTGGCTGCTTACTTCTGTATGTGCTGTGTA
>NW_027128835.1:274662-287582 GCF_037325665.1 Littorina saxatilis
TGGCTTATTCGATTCAGAATCGATTCCACGTTGTTTTTCTCGAACGTATTATTATACAATCAGGCTTATTGACAGAGAAGCAAATTTTAGGGAACAAATATGTAGGTTTAGATTTAACCATTTGCTCCCTATTTGAAATGTATCTACGTGATAAACTGTTTTGCGAGTGTGTTTGCATGGATGAACCTAAACTGGTATGGGTGTGAGGAAAACGGGACCCAGTTGGTGAAGTCGCGAATTGCTGACACCAAGTCTGTCACCGCCGATTGATTGCATTTTGAAGGAATATGACTGGATTACGGAAAAATGCACACATGTTAAGTTCTTGGATACCTTCATCGCCAATGTGGACTTACTGCAGAGCCAGGCAAAAGAGTAGACTTGCTCGCAAAATGCGTGAAACAGCCGATGTTTGATACGAAGCGAAGCCACCCCAAACCATGCAGTAAGGACGATTCTCGGTCCCGCTACGCATGACACCAGACCAGTGTTGTTGCTTTGAGTTTGACTAACAAACTCGAAACTGTCATTTAAAACATGAGCCAAATGTGTATTGATTGTGTGATTAGTCTATGTGACAGGGCTTCTATTATCTGTGCTCCCTAGCTTCTGTCAGTTCCCACACCGACACTGCTGACAGACCTGTGTGACAGACTCTCACTAACAGTCGTCTGCTTCGATGCAAGGGAGGGTACTCGTTTTTTGTTTTGGTTTGTAGCCATGGGCATTGTGATAGTGTTCGACTGTTCAAACTAGTGTTATGCACGGGTTAATAAAACTGCGGATAGAACTCTTTAGCAGCAAAGCAATTAAGAGTGTATTACAATCTATTTGTTTGGCGCAAGGTCAAAGGTCGGGAGGAAAGTAGTTCTTTGCCCAAATCGGAATCTGCACTATCATATATTTTTGGAGTCCATGATGTATTTATTGAGCTATAAAAATACAACATATATACCCATACTGAAGTAACAGAGACAAAGAAGGGAGGTCATGGGATATTGTATTATATACTTAAACATTGCTGTAGTTCACGCAATATATTGCATCAATTCGTCGCAGCTATTGTTGCCATGACCTCGACATTTGGCGACATTCGGCAGATGTAATCAACATACATACACGTAAATGATTTTTCGAGTTACGAGCACTTGGTATGTGTATTACGTCTTTTGTGTGTTATATGTTCCTTGTTTCAGAGCGAAATCAGCAAGGGAAGCCACAGCTTGACGAGAGTAATTGAAAACAAATGTTGTGACCTGTTGTGATTATGTGAACATAGTTTAGTTTTTTTAAATGTACTTTACATTTGTACATGTTGTTGTGTTTGCGTAAGGTATAAACTGATGTTTACATATGCCTTATAACAACAACATATTATGCAATATAAGATATGGGCTTTATTGATATCACCATGCTAGGAACCTAATATGATATGATTTAATGCAATACCTATAAAAGTAACATCTTAATGTGATATTTAGAAGCATTGAAAACTCGGATGTCTGGAATTATGCTGGATTTATTACATTTGGTGAAAGCATTTTTACTGTATTTTACTGTGAATAGTGTAGCTTTGACAATTTTCACAAACTTGTCATTATATCCATTTGACTAAAGTATTTCCCTGAACTTGTTGGGGGTAGTTTGTACAGTGAAGTTTATCGACCTGTTTTCATCGACATATGTCTTTAAATCAGCTGTAAAACTGTATGTTGACGAACTTATTTGAAGTGAACTTGACTCGTTAGAGAAACAATTAAGTCAAGTTAAGTTTCAAGACACTATTTCTTCCGATTCAGCTTATGGCTTCTCTTAACTGCAATTCAGAGGGGGAAAGGGGTGGGGGGGGGGGGGGGGACGCGATGAACACAGTGTGCAGTATCATGGCTTGATATGTCAGTCTTTAATACTGAATCACGTAGAGAAAATGTTGTCGTTGCATAATTTGAACAATGGAGTCCCAGTTTACGAAATCAATCCTGTCTTATTCTCTGAATCGCCATCACAGAGAAATCCGTAGGTCACTTGTTAATAGTTTGTACGTGACCGAAACTGAAATTAAAGAAGCGATCGCCTGATGTATCTCACTGACAGAAACACTACTTCCTTTGTTAACCATTTGCCTCACCGTCTGATATAATTATGGTCACGCTTTTACATGGAATAAAACCTTCCCTCCGCTTAGTAACATTCCGCAAATCAACAGCTTGTGTTATGTTTGTGCATAGAAGAAACGCGTTAATAAATTAATTGTATGAATACTTGTATGTAAAGAAATCCAGGTGACCACAGCAAAGAGTCAGGGTGCTGATTGTGTGTGGGTGTCCAAGGGGAGGGATGGCCTCAACCCGTGTAAAAGCCTGACCAGATATGTAAACTGTAAACACGGGAAGGAGTTTGTTTTTAATGTACTGTACCAATGATTGTAGGTTACAGGCTATAGGCATACACACCACTAAGAAAAATTAAATCACTTTGCGATTCACAAAGTTGGCACACATGTTCGCCAAGTAACCCCTTTAAGAAATTGTGTTTTTTCTTTGATCTACTAGGTCACCACTTTAGATAACCTTACGCCATATATTGAAATCACCTTGTAATGAAATATATTCACTCTCAAACTCACACACACACACACACGCACACACACACACACACACACACACGCACGCACACACGCACACACACACACACACACACACACACACACACACACACACACACACACACACACACATAGGCAAAATTAGGACATAGTTGTGTCCAAGTTACTTTTTTTTCAATACCCAATAAGTAGAGACAGACAGAATTTGGTCATTAAACATAAATTGTGATCAGTAAATATTGCGTTCAGTATTGATTCTCCGTTTTCTCTTTTTTATATAGTCCTTTGAGGTTGAAGGATACCTCTGGGTACTGATAACATTATCATGTGTGAAGATTGTAAATTATGATAAACCTTCACATTTTTTATTGCACATAATCGTGTTTATTTGCATTTGTATTGCAATTGTCCTCGTATGCTGTGCATAATGATATCTGGATGATAACATCCTCTTTTATTTTTATACGATTCATGTGTCAGTGCATCTGTTCGTTTTAAATATTTTGTCACATCAACTCATGAAATTGTTCATAGACACTTTACTTCATGTCAAAGGCTAGCGGGAAACAAAATGAATCAGAGTTAGACTGGATAGACAAACAAGTCAAGTTGTGTGCGAAGACGCTATTTCTTCCGATTCAGCTTACGGCTTCTCTTAACTGCAATTCTGAGGGGGGGGGGGGGGGGGGGGGGGCACGCGGTCATCACAGTGTGCAGTATCTTGGCTTGATATGTCAGTGTTTACTACGGATTCACGTTGAGAATATGTTGTCGTTGCATAATTTGAACAATGGAGTCCCAGTTTACGAAATCAATACTGTCTTATTCTCTGAATCGCCATCACAGACAAATCCGTAGGTCACTTGTTAATAGTTTTCACGTGACCGAAACTGAAATTAAAGAAGCGTGTTTAGTTCGATCGCCTGATGTATCTCACTGACAGAAACACTCTTTGTTAACCATTTGGCTTACCGCCTGATATATGGCCAGGCTTTTACATGGGATACAACCTTCCCTCCGCTTGGTCACATTCCGCAAATCAACAGCTTGTGTTCTGTTTGTGCACAGAATAAACGATTTAATAAATTAATTGTATAAATACTTATATATAAAGAAATCCAGGTGACCACAGCAAACAGTCAGGGTGCTGATTGTGTGTGTGTCCAAGGGGAGGCATGGCCTCAACCCGTGTAAAAGCCTGACCAGATATGTAAACTGTACACACGGCAAGGAGTGTGTTTTTATTGTACTGTATCAATAATTGTAGGCTACAGGGTATAGGCATACACACCACTAAGAAAAATTAAATCACTTTGCGATTCACAAAGTTGGCACACATGTTCGCCAAGTAACCCCTTTAAGAAATGGTGTTTTTTCTTTGATCTACTAAGTCACCACTTTAGATAACCTTGCGCCGTATATTGAAATCAACTTGTAGTGAAATACATTCACTCTCAAACTCACACACACTCTCTCACACACACACACACACACACACACACACACACACACACACACACACACACACACACACACACACACACACACACACGCGCGCGCACACACACACACATGCACACACACACACACACACACACACACACACACACACACACACACACACACACACACACACACACACACACACACACACACACACACACACATGTACATAGGCAAAATTAGGACATAGTTATGCCCAAGTTACTTTTTTTTCAATTCCCAATAAGTACAGACAGACATAATTTGGTTATTAAACATACATTGTGTTCAGTATTGATTCTCCGTTTTCTCTTTTTACATTTAGTCAAGTTTTGACTAAATGTTTTAACATCGAGGGGGAATCGAAACGAGGGTCGTGGTGTATGTGCGTGTGTGTGTCTGTGTGTGTGTGTGTGTAGAGCGATTCAGACTAAACTACTGGACCGATCTTTATGAAATTTGACATGAGAGTTCCTGGGTATGAAATCCCCGAACGTTTTTTTCATTTTTTTGATAAATCAATTCAAAAACACTTTCATCTTATTCCTTGTCGGTTCCTGATTCCAAAAACATATAGATATGATATGTTTGGATTAAAAACACGCTCAGAAAGTTAAAACAAAGAGAGGTACAGAAAAGCGTGCTATCCTTCTTAGCGCAACTACTACCCCGCTCTTCTTGTCAATTTCACTGCCTTTGCCATGAGCGGTGGACTGACGATGCTACGAGTCACGGTCTTGCTGAACAAGAGGCAAAGCCTACAAGGCTCACGTATGTGAAACTATATGTTGAACACACGCACACACACACACACACACACATGTATGAAGATGAGATTTTTTAACTTTGGAATTCTCATGCAATACAAGTACAAGTAAATTGTAATGCATAGGAATAAATTTTAACGCACACACTCACACTACATACTCGCATCACATATTACAGCACACATATGCACACTTTCAGTTTCAGAATTTATTCAATTACCTCTGTCAACTTCAGGAAACATTATAAAATACGCAGACTAGACACAATGACTTCATGCACAATGTCAATTTGTGTGGTTTTTATCAGAAGAACTTTTGTGCTATCCCATCAACTCCCCCTCCCCCCCCCCCCCTCCCCTCCCCTCCCTCCCCCCCCCCCCCACAAAAAAAAGAAAATAAAAAATAAAAAAAAGCACTCTAGTGGGGCCTGCGGTAACACTGGCAAGAACATATTTTACATAAAAAAGAAACACAAAACAAACATACAATCATGATCACACAACGGCGCAGATAATACAGCACGAGGTACCTGTGATGAAAGGACACCTGAACTAGCCCTAAATTGCAAGTGGCCTTTTACTTTTACAACAGGTAAATGTTTGTCAAGATCAAAGGGACTACAGAAATTGTCGATTCATGGGGAGTGTCCATTCATCAGAGGGGCCTCACATTGCAGGTACCATGCAATGTACAGTAACAGTAACCATAAGCATTTGCTCAAACACACACACACACACATTCATGTGAAAACAGCACCTTGAAGTAAAAACAGTGGATTCCCCTTTTGAAAATTTGAAGGGGGGGGGGGGGGGGGGGGGTCACAAAATGGGGGTTAATTTACAGAACAAGTCAGAAGATACGAAAACAAATTCTGAGATGACACGGGATTGTAAAGAAGTCCAAATCAGGTGGTCTTAAAAAAGGGGCGGTTCCAATGCAGTGGCCTTTTAAGAGGAAGCTGAGACAAAATGTCCAATACAGTGGAACCCCCCTTCTAAGACACCCCTCTTAAAATGAAGCAAGTAAAAAATGGGGGTAATTTTACACAGGATATGAACAGAAAGTCTGAGAAAACAAGGTCTTGGGGGGTCTTAAAAAGGGAGTTATACTGTACCATGACTTGTAGTAGTACAGTTACCACTCCGTGTAAGTATTATCCCAGAATACCATGACACTGTGCAATCTACACTACCCCAGTGTTCAATTAAAGTCACATTTCTCCTTGTGAAAACATCTCACAATCTCAGTCAAATCTAGCAAGGCTCACTTGTATTTGGTAAGAGCATACCTTGAATTTGTCACAGGCCAACATTCAAAATGCTGACTGCTTGTGCTTGCTAAAGCCAAAAGTCGCTTTTACAAAACTAAAGCTTTGCCACGTCTGAAAGTGAGACGGTGAGCCAAACATTTTTTATAAAAAGAAATGTGCCTTTAAAATGATGGTTCATTCTTGAAAAGTCATAAAAAAGTCAAATATGGGAATCATTACACAAGAAACACACTCATTTGATCTTTTTCTAAAGACTCTTCCACACATGATACATTGCAGTGTTTTAGTGATGTGCAGTTCCTAGGCCTCGGTCTGTCTTCTATCACGTACACATACAGTGGAACACCCCTTTTAAGACTCCCTCCCTTTCAATAATCTGTTTTCTGTTCATAATCTCTGTAAAGTTACCCCCAGTTTAAGACTTCCTCCTTCTTAAGACCATTATTTTCCCATTTTTGGGAGATCTTACAAGGTGGGTTCAACTCACTTTTGAATCCAGGTCTAACTGACCTTTTCTTTTCTGTGTCTGGGAACATCACTGTGCCTGAACCTGAATTTGAATGGGTTGGGTCTACCAGAATAATGAATGATTTTCCAGCACTGAAAATAATATTTTGATTACATTTTGAAGGACGTTGGCAACTGACAAACCGCGAACTGGTGAATTATCTCCCCTAGACAGTGCCTGGTAAATTGCACACCATCTTTAGCCCTGGATCATGATCACAGGCAATGTTGAATACATAAATTTTGAGAGGAGTTGCCAACTGAAAAACCGCTAAGTTAAGAATTACCTCCCCTTGGCAGTGCCCAAGGACGTATCACCTTAACTTACAAAATAAGGTGAACTGATTTAAGTGATTCAAACTTCTATTAATTTTTGACAACAGAATGACAATACAAATATTGATTTTAAAACATGATACATGGAGTGGAGAAAGGAAAGAAGATCATGTTATCCATGGGGTGATTTGTCCATGATCCAAGCCTTCACACCCAGAAGTCTCTCTGATGTGTCACTTGTCCTGTGGATTACCAGCTCCACATGCAGGGAAGAATATGAAAGATTACACCGAATAGCCTTGAATTTCATCACTGTTTCCTCACGCACAGTGTTAGGGTCAATGATAGCACAACACTTCAATCAGCATACCACAGTCCTCTCTAAATGATTCAGAAATGTCACCAATTTTGTTTGAGAGTACACTATCCGACATGTTTGGAAACCAGAGAATGGCAATGTCCACAAGGATGGAGCCTCAGCTCCAGGAGAAAATGAAGACATTTCTGTAGCAGCTGCTGTCGTTACCACTACAGTTGTGTTGTCAGTCCAGGATTATGCCCAGCTACTTGTAGTTGTACTTCTGAACCACGCAGGCTTGCCTGGCACTGAGAAGCAGCGGGTCATGAGGGGTGGGTGGGGGGGTCGAGTGTCCTAGTGTCCTGCAATTTATTCCACCGCTGCTCTGTGCTTGCTGTCATCACTCGCCACCATGTCGTCATATCCTCAGATCTGTAACCAATAGCAGACATGATTATATATAGCTGATAAAATTGTTTGCAAGTTCTACTTCTTTAATCTTGAAACTGAGTTTTGTCAGGCTTCTAGCCATTCAAACTGTTCAGCATGGGAAACCCTGAAAATGTGCAAAACGCGCCAACTGACTTAGTTTGATGGTCAGACACCACCGACTGTTCAGTATGGGAGACCCTACCAGGCACCCTGCACATTAGCTGACTTAGCTTGATGGATTATGGAAGCACGCAAGCCACCCCACCACAACACGGTATCAGTTTCTGGGGGCAGTTACTTACCTCACATAAGTGACATGACTTTATTGTTCAAATTCATTGTCATAGTACAATTATACCACTTGACAATACCTGGAGACAACTTGACTATGATATTCAATTAATCAATTTTAAAAACAAAGCAAACACCTTAAACTTATGTGAAATGCGAATTTGACAGTTATAATACTCACTAGCCTAAAATTACAATTACTAAACAGACCACTGATGAAGCAACAACATGAAGCAAAATGTATCAACATATTTTATTTCCAAATCACACACTCAGCATACAGCAAAGCTAATTCGACGCTCCTTTTGTGTCCTGTGGGATCTGTACAGTTAGTCACTTGCAAGGACATGAACATTAATTTGAGTGTTATGATGAAAATACATCAAGCACAATGAACTATAAGCTCATCCAGGCATGTTGTGTGTTACTACTGTTACACCCCACAAACATCTGCAATACACTAATAAAGTTAGTGTACATTAAAGGAGACACGAAGCATAAAGTCAAGTAAACATGATGATCCTCCAGATTCAGGGAGACTGTTGAAGATGATATCAAGCACTGACCTGTGGAGAAAACTTGATTATGACATCCATTCAATCAATAAATAAACAACAAACTACAACCAGAAAAGGATAGAGCACTAAATTAAATTAAAAGCAAAAACAAGGAGTCAAATCGACAAATGTGTTCTGCTACTGATTCTTTATTTCAATTGCATTAATTTAAAATAAAACATGACAAATCTTATGCTCCTGTACATAACTTCAGATTTAGCGCCAATTCAAGTCTCACGTATGTGAAACTATATGTTGAACACACACACACACACATGAAGATGAGATTTTTTAACTTTGGAATTCTCATGCAATACATGTACAAGTAAATTGTAATGCATAGGAATAAATCTTAACGCACACACTCACACTACATACTCGCATCACATATATTACAGCACACATATAGTGTTCTGCTACTGATTCTTTATTTCAATTGCATTAATTTAAAATAAAACATGACAAATCTTATGCTTCTGTACATAACTTCAGATTTAGGGCCAATTAAAACACCAGACACAGAATCTAATTAACGCATCCACACCTAGTTGTGTCACTGTCATGGCTTGCATATCAAATTCTTCAACAAACAGAATATTGTTAAGTGCATTTCAAATACAAAGACAACAACACAGCAAACTCGCAATCTCTCAAAAATTCCATTTACACTGAAATTGACACCCAGCAGGGTTTGTGGTCCGAGTACCAGGATTCAAGTACACCTCCTAGTATTGCAGACTCAGGAGATTGGTGAAGATCAGATCCAACACTGAGCCATAGTCTGTTGTGGGTTCAGTAATGAGCTGACGCAGACTGAATTCCTGACACAGCTGTTCGAGTGGTTTTGACAGTCTGTCAGAGGCATCACTGTTGAAGTCTCCTCCCATCACAACATAGGGTTGACTTGCTAATACCCTGTGAAGAATGGTCTCAAGTTCAGTACGCAGTGCGCTGGTTTTCACACCCGGAGGACAGTACACTCCCACTACACTCAGCCCTGCAATTCTGCTGCTGGCGTCAAGCACTGTAACTTCTATGCTGTGATTGCAACTTCGGCTTGTAGCTGTGTTGGAGGTAGACAGCAGACTGTCATCACGGATGTACACTATTGTGCCAGCATGTGGACGGTGAGTTTTGGTTGGGGCAGGGTTTCTCTCAAGAACTTTGAATTCAGGGAGACTGTAGTGCTGTGGTTCATCTTGTTCTTGTTCCCAGCTTTCAAATATGAATAACATTTCAGCTCGTAACAGATTTCTTTCAAGGCGGAGATCTCCAATGTGTTTGTGAAGAGAGCGACTGTTGTGAAAACCTATGAGAAATCCATTGCTGGCAAACTGCTGTAGGTCGCTCACACACCACTCAATGGGCTTCTTCCGCAATCGTTCCATCTCGGTCTTGACATCAGGTGACACTCTGATCTTGTTTGGGTCAAAATCAAGAAGATGGAGGCCGCCCAGAGTTTTGGCTCTGCTGAGTGCCACATACACTAGATGGTGTTGTGCCATACCCTGGAAAGACACCGCAACTTGTTCAAGAGTTGAACCCTGTGACTTGTGTACTGTGATTGCAGAGCAAGCTGTCAACGGAAACTGTTTACGAAGCACTGCAACATTTTCTCGTTTTCCAACACGAAACTGTTTGACGGCATGAAAGATGGGAGTCCATGTGGAGCTGATGGCTGGTGTGTAGAGTTGTTTGTTTCGGTGGCGGGTCTTTTCACCAACACTCTCTTCATCAAATTCTATCCATACAACCGACACATGTTCTGGCTTCTCACTGCCTTTGTGTCCAACCTGTCGTAAGGTGCCAGAAGCTCCATTCGTCAGACCATCGCTGATGTCAACATTGTGCACCAACATGAATCTACCGCCCACTTTGAGAGTCAAGTGTGATGGAAGACTCTGCGTTTGTTGCACTGTCATATCACAAGCTTTGTGAAGTATCTCGGTTTTCAGTGCAACACTGATGTCACCCATCACACTGTCCTTGGCTTCCAGCAGAATCTCCGAAGACTGGAGAAGGGCAAGACTTTTGGTGTTTTGCTCAGTGACGAGACGACGGCTGGTGAACAGGTGAAGCATGTTGTCCGGGATACTGGATTTGACAACACGGGACTTGATGAGGCTTGCATCTTCTTTGGTGTGGCATCCCTCCCTGATCCTGTTTAGAGCTTCAGCAAAGGTTCTGTCATCTTTCTGCCGCATCACCTGGGTCAACTCGAACATCTGGAACAGCTCCTGCCAGACAATTGGTGCTAGTGCTTCGTATGGTCCACGACTTGGCTGAAATACCCAGCGATCCATGACTGGTCTCAGCTGGAATAGATCACCAACAGCAAGGACACTTACACCACCAAACGGCTTGCTGCAACCCATCAATTGTTGCAGACGCTGACTGACAAAACCCATCATGTTGGCACCAACCATGGAAATTTCATCAATGATCACCAATCGCAATTCTGCTAGAGTTGACCGAAGTGTGTTCAAGCGACTGGCGTCAAGTTTCACGTAATCACTGAGACTCTGGTTTGCAGGGAGGCAGAAGGCTGTGTGTAGTGTCACACCTCTGATGTTATAGGCAGCCTTGCCTGTTGGAGCGGCAAGAAGTACCCGAAGGCAATCTGGATTGTCTCCAGGGCGACTGCTTAGGTAACGGACAAGGGCATGGTAAATGGCCAGGACACAGCGACTCTTCCCCACACCTGCACCTCCAGAGAGAAAACAGTGGAAGGGTTCGCATGCAGATAGACTGCCACTACACTTTGTCTTCATCCAGTGCAGTATGTGATAGAAGAACGTTTGCTGACTGCAATTCAGTGATCTTACCATTGCATCAAATTCTTCATTTGGTATCCTGTTCACTATACGGTCGTGAGTTATGTCGGATGTAGCATGACAACCCAGGTCAAGACCAATGTCATACTGTCGGTGCTGTTCAGAGTCTGGTTGGAACGCTGCATTGATGGTACTCTCTGTGTTGTATTTCTCGTGGCGGCTCTCCATGTCTTGTGCTTGTGGAGCCACCCCATCCCATGCTTCCTCATCAATGCCATCCTTCTGCACCTGTTCCACAGCCTGGTCCACAGCAGTAGCATTGGTCTCAAACTTGCTGCTGACTTCGAACACTGTTTCTTTCATTTGTTCAAATCTCTCATGGTATGTCCCACACCCACCAATGATATCCTTGTCCTCGTTTCGCCATGGTATGTACAACATCAGCTTCTCTCTGTAGTGGTTTTCTGAGTCAGACTCCAGAGAAAAGCGAACACAGCGCAGAACTTTTGGTTTTCTCCGGTGGTGCAAGACTTTGCCATCAGGAAGTTTGTACAGGTGACCAGAAGAAGAGTCATTGTTCCAGATGTTGTCGGTTGCATCCTCCTCATATTCACCTTCAGGGAGGAAATCCTGTTCCTTCTTCTTGGTGTTCTTACCTGTTCTGCTGCTTGATCCTGCCTTTCTCACGTCGTACGAAGTAGCAAAGTCTGCAAGACAGATGTTTTCCAACTCCTTTGGTCTTTCAGAGTACCTGTCGATCAGGCTTGTGAGAGTCACATCTGTGTCCTCATCTTTCATTGCTTCAAGCATGGTGGAATTCTTGAGCAGACCAACTCGCTGGCAGGGGGGTGATGTGTTGACAAAAATCACATCCCTTGTGCATCGGGTCAAAGGCAGCTGCATCATCAGGAGGTAGACAGCTTCCTGGGCAGACACTTCGCAGTGGTTCAAAAACTTGTTCGCAATGTGTCTGACTTTTTTGTTTGACACTGTGGTTGCCACGTTTTGCCTCATCATCAGCGTGTTTTAGAAGATCGCTCATGCCACGCTGGCTCTTGCTGATGTACGTCACAATATACATTCCACAGGCATACTCATCCAGGACAAATTGCACATCTGTGTTGGCCATCCACACCTGAGCGAGAATATCATTTCTGCTGTTCATGCGTGTCGCTGATGGTTCGCGTTGCAAAAAGATCTTGGTGCTGTCAAGGTCAGAACGAAGTGCAAGGATGTACTGATTCTCATCAATGCCGACTCGCGCCAGAAATTCTTCAAAAGAAATGTTCTCACCCAGTTTCAACTGGCTAAGTTCTCTTTTGATGGTTCTCAAATTTTCTGTGATGCCAGAATTATCCTTTGCTTCAGACTGAGTCAGTGGACGGAGCATCATAGTTTTTGACATGGGAGGAAGAGGAAAACCAAACCTGCACACGTGTTTTCCACCTTTCTTGCATGACTTGGAATGCTTGTGTTCATGCAGGCTCGAAACGTTCTTCAACTCACCCTCTTCATGCCTCTGACATGTCAAGTGTTTATCAAGAAATGCCACCACATCTTCGTCAGAGTCTGTATCAGCCTTTGGTGCATCTTCAACCCAGATCATACAGTGAATGTGAGGGGACCCCCGCTGCTGAAATTCTACTCTGAAAAAGTGGTCC
>NW_027128836.1:0-1000 GCF_037325665.1 Littorina saxatilis
TTCTCAAGGAGGACGTTCTCTCTAAAGAAAAAAAAAACCATCACACCAATTTTCTTCTTTAGCTCTGTCATACAATTTTACATGTAATTCTAAACAAGCGTCGCGATTACAACCAAGATAATAGGTTTAGTAGAATGAGAACATGACCTGGTAATGGCTCCTGTGACACGGACGTGAACATGTCACCATTTATCACTCGGTCAATTACACAGATCCTGAAACTCGAGCTAGCTCACTCTTTGTGTTGTGGCGTAACTCAATCAGTCACGAAGAGGATTTAATACCAAGAGACAATTACGCCACTGCATTTTTTTAAAAGGTGAGGAAAACAACACGACATCATAAATAGCTAAGATCACACGAACCTCGAATCTGGAACTTTGCCAGGTGGAGCCTTTGTTTTGTTATGTGTGGAACTTGATTTCTGAAAAATGAAAAATGACTCCGAAAGGTATTTGCTCGGTCAAGCTTGGAAGCTGATATGTTAATTGCTAAGCAGATTTTTGGTCTTGCTTTCTGAAAAAAGAGAACAAGACACAACACATATTTGAAGGCAGCTAGTTCACTTAAGCTTAAATGGTGCAATGATAATTGCCAAGCTGTCTCAGTTTCTTGTTCTTGCTTTCTCAAAAAAAGAGAACATGACACAAACAGTATTTGAAGGCAGCTCACCTAAGCTTTAAAGCTGGTATGTTAATATCCAAGCAATCTGAACATTCGACCTAGTTTTCACACAACTGTACACAAGATCTTTGGAGAGAGAGACTTGAGATTTCAACGACTTCAACGATGTATTTGACATTGACTTTACCAACCGCCAACACAAGGTGGAAATGCAAATGACCAATCTTCAATGCTAATTCTGCATGAACCATTTACAAGACAACAATGGGTGTAAACCCCGTGCAACTAAGTAGACAGGTTGATTAGAACCGTGCACTGCATACCCCAGAGAAGGACAAATCGACCATATATTTCTCTCTTTCTCCCTCACACACGC
>NW_027128837.1:0-1000 GCF_037325665.1 Littorina saxatilis
GTTTGTGTGTTGTACCGGTTTCAGACAGAAGTTTGTGTGTTGTACCGGTTTTAGACAGAAGTGTGTGGTGTTGTACCGGTTCCAGACAGAAGTTTGTGTGTTGTACTGGTTTCAGACAAGAGTGTGTGTGTCTGTTGTACCGGTTTCAGACAGAAGTTTGTGTGTAGTACCGGTTTTAGACAGAAGTGTGTGTGTGTTGTACCGGTTTATAGACCAGAAGTGTGTGTGTGTTATACCGGTTTCAGACAGAAGTGTGTGTGTGTTGTACCGGTTTTTAGACAGAAGTGTGTGTGTTGTACCGGTTTTTAGACAGAAGTGTGTGTGTGTGTGTTGTACCGGTTTTTAGACAGAAGTGTGTGTGCGTTGTACCGGATTTTAGACAGAAGTGTGTGTGTGTGTTGTACCGGTTTTTAGACAGAAGTGTGTGTGTGTTGTACCGGTTTTTAGACAGAAGTGTGTGTGTGTGTGTGTATCGGTTTTTAGACAGAAGTGTGTGTGTTGTACCGGTTTTTAGACAGAAGTGTGTGTGTGTTGTACCGGTTTTTAGACAGAAGTGTGAGTGTGTTGTACCGGTTTTTAGACAGAAGTGTGTGTGTGTGTGTTGTACCGGTTTTTAGACAGAAGTTTGTGTGTAGTACCGGTTTCAGACAGAAGTGTGTGTGTGTTGTACCGGTTTCAGACAGAAGTGTGTGTGTGTTGTACCGGTTTCAGACAGAAGTGTGTGTGCAGTAGGTTGGCGTGATGAAGCTAGAGGGTAAAGGCGTGTTCCTCACGGGCGGGGCGATGGGGATAGGGCGCGCTGTCATGGAATTACTGCTACAGTCCGGAGCCAGGGTCAGTACATTCCTTATTCTGTGTGCCAACATCACAGTGTGTAGTAATTTACTGTGCATGTTTGACGATGTGGCGCTCATATGGTTGGGTAATATAGGTGTTGCAATCGGCTGAGGAAAGCTGAGAGAGAGAGAGAGAGAGAGAGAGAGAGAGAGAGAGAGAGAGA
>NW_027128838.1:0-2500 GCF_037325665.1 Littorina saxatilis
AGGTCGCGCTGACCATCGAGCTCTCATCTCCACCCCATCGACCTCCACCCACCCTACTCCTTGTCCCAGGACTGACCAAGGCAAGACAGTTTTGCGTCAGCTGCAGGGGAGAATCAGGACTGGGTGGCCGAGTGGTAACGCACTTGCGCTCGGAAGCGAGAGGTTGCGAGTTCGACCCTGGGTCGGGGCGTTAGCAATTTTCTGGCCCCTTTCCTAACCTAGGTGGTAGGTTCAAGTGCTTGTCTTTCGGATGAGACAAAAAACCGAGGTCCCATCTTGTACACTACATTGGGGTGTGCACGTTAAAGATCCCACGATTGACAAAAGGGTCTTTCCTGGCAAAATTGTATAGACATAGATAAAAATGTCCACCAAAATACCCGTGTGACGTGGAATAATAGGCCGTGAAAAGTAGGATATGCGCCGAAATGGCTGCGATCTGCTGGCCGATGTGAATGCGTGATGCGTGTTAAAAAATTCCATCTCACACGGCATAAATAAATCCCTGCGCCTTGAATATGTGCGCGATATAAATTGCATAAAAAAAGAAAATATAAATAAATCCCTGCGCTTAGAACTGTACCCACGGAATACGCGCGATATAAGCCTCATATTGATTGATTGATTGAGAATAGGTTTCGAACGAAATGGTTTTTTTTTGTGTGTGGTGCCAAGCACATCATTGTGGGGCTTTTAATCAAGCATATGCATCCGTCTACAATGTATCATCATCCATCCTTCAACATGTACCACTCAAGGAAACCTAGAGTTTGATATACATGTTAACAATTCATTTTAACGACACACTTCCGATGTAAATGGCAAGTATACAAGACATATCTATATTCACAACGAAATGTTTACTCCGGAGTATAGTACACCTGCTGTCTATCACAGATATCATCAACATCTCCCTGGCCACAGGCGCTGTTCCCGACTGCTTCAAGTCTGCCGTTGTCCGCCCACTCATCAAGAAGCCCGGCCTTGACGTCAACGAGTTGAAGAACTACCGTCCTGTGTCCAACCTGCCCTTCCTCTCCAAGCTTCTGGAGCGTATCATCCTGGTGCAGTTGAGCGCCCACCTGTCTCGGAACTCGCTGATGCCCGTGTACCAGTCAGCGTACCGCCCTCACCACAGCACCGAGACGGCGCTCCTGCGAATCACCACGGACCTCCTGACCGCAACAGATAGCGGTCTCGTCTCTGCCCTTGTGCTGCTGGACCTTTCCGCGGCCTCCGACACGATCGACCATCAGCTACTCGTCGATCGCCTCAGTTCCACGTTCGGCATTCACGACACCGCCCTCTCTTGGTTCCGGAACTACCTCCAGAACCGCTCTCAGACTGTCACCACTGATTCGTTCTCTTCTCAGCCTGTCCCTGTCCGCTTCGGCGTCCCACAAGGGTCTGTCCTCGGCCCTGTCCTTTTCACCCTGTACACCCAACCCCTCTCCCTGGTCATCGAACGCCACGGCTTGAACTACAACTCCTTTGCCGATGACTCGCAGCTCCAGAACAGCGCCAAGCCGGAGGACGTTGACCATCTCCTGGGATCCATCTTTAGTTGTTTCACTGACATCAAGAACTGGATGACTGAGAACAAGTTGAAGCTGAACAGTGAGAAGACAGAGGCCCTTCTCGTTGGAACACGACAGAAGATTGCTTCCCTCACTGTGACCGACCTCCAGCTGGATGACGCGACTGTTCCATTCTCCCCTGCTGTCAAGAGCCTTGGCGTCTTTCTCGACTCCACTCTCTCCATGCAGACACACATCTCCTTCATCATCAAGACCTGCTTTTTCCACCTACGACGCATCGCCTCCATCCGTCGCTACCTTACCCACAACGCCTGTGTCAAGCTGGTTGTCTCCCTCATCTTCAGTCGTCTGGACTACTGCAACTCCCTTCTGGCTGGCCTCCCCGCCTCATCCATTCATGGCCTACAACGAGTCCAGAACGCTGCTGCCAGGCTGACGTTGAGGAAGACGAAGCGAGACCACATCACCCCCCTTCTTCGCTCCTTGCACTGGCTCCCTGTCAACACCCGAATCTCCTACAAACTGTTCACTCTGGTCTACAAGTGTCTCAACGACTCTGCTCCCGAGTACCTTCAATCCTCCCTGGACCTGTACACCCAGCCCTCCGACCGTCCCCTTCGTTCTGCTGCTGACCCACTCCGCCTTCACATCCCTCGCTCGAAACTCGCATCTATTGGTCAGCGTGCATTTCCCTCCGCGGGCCCCTCCGTCTGGAACTCCCTGCCGCTTGAGCTTCGCCAGAGCCCCTCTCTTGACGCGTTCAAGAGTAGGTTGAAGAATCAGTTCTTCCCGTAGCTGGCTGCGACTTTCTTGTTCGACGTGATGTGTTGTGCCCCAAAAGACATTCTTGTGCTGTGCTCTGTGAGAGGTGTTTTCTTTGTGTTTGATATTATTTTGTTTGGACCTAGCTATTGATGTGTACATTGTTGTTAAACAGTTGTTTGTTGTATGTTTATCAGGGT
>NW_027128838.1:7500-20000 GCF_037325665.1 Littorina saxatilis
TACCCATAAATCTGAAAATAGCCCATTAATTGCATGGTCATCAATATTTCAATATCAGTGTGAGATCAAAAGTTATTAACATTAGTGTTTACCATAGTTTTTGTTCAATGATAGTCTTTCTATCTTCAAATGTTGAGGCTCTTAGCCGCAAAAATTCGGACGAGTTACCTGGACTGCCGTTTAATTGGTATGCTTTGTGAAATCCACAAAAACGGAAAAGTATTAAAAAACAATCAACAATTTTGTACAACAATGAGAGCAAATGTTGTTGCCATTATCCATTGCTATCTTTTGTGTTCAATACTTGTCTTTAAATCTTTCATAGTTTAGGCTATAAAAAAGACAATTTGTCATGTTTTTCGCGATTTTTTGTCAGAAATCTAAAAATAACCCATTTATTCCATGGTCATCAATATTTTAATATAAGTATGATAACACAAATGGTTCACATTGGTGTTGTGCGTCTTTTTTGTTCAATACCTTTCTTTCTATCTTTCACGGTTGAGGCTCTTTCCGGCTATGGGGAACACTCTTTGTTGCGACCCGATATTGCCACCCGGGGTGGTTCCAGAGCCTTAAAGGGGTACTAGGGAACCGATTTCTTGATGGTGCGATAGCTGACTGTTTTCAGCACATATTTTACTATCTAGAAACGACAATTAGAAAAATATCTGAACACTTGTTGGTCAGCGCTTCTAGCAACCGTACTATAACTTCAGTTTTGTTCACAGCCATACACAATGTTTTTGTCCTATTTCTTCTTCTTTTTCTTTTGATTTCTTAGTTCTCTGAATAAATCCTACAATTCGTAAATACGCAAATAACCTCAGTTTTGTTCACAGCCATACACAATGTGGGTTTTCCCATTTTGTTCTTTTTCTTCTACTAATATCTTAGTTCTCTGAATAAATCCGAAAATTCGTAAATATGCAAATAAATGAATATGATGAGCTAAAAAAAAAACCAATCCCACCTGCACAGAAACCAGCTCCCCATAAATATCCAAATCTGCACAGAAAGCTGCAACATGATAGTAATGTTCTACTTCTTCTACTTCTTCTTGATCACACGTCTTTATTGTTAGACCAGAGAGCGAGACAAAGGATGCTGTCTTCTCCAGGCATTCCTTTCCTCCGTACAGCTGGCAGCGGAGGGGGACTGCAGTTGGACACACGGTTTGCTTCAGGCTTTCTAAGATGGGGCATCTCTGGAGGATGTGGTCTGTGGTTTGATCCTCCAGACCACAGCTGCAAGAAGGGGAGGGAACCAGCTTAATCTTTTGGAACATATGAGCATTCAGGCGGTTGTGTCCATAGCGGAGTCGCATCAGCATGACTTGCTCGTGTCGTGTAAGGAGATGGTAGTCATCCTTGCGCTTCTGGGGCCAAAACGCTGCCTTGAGGAGGGTCTTCTCCGTGAAGCTGACGGGGTTGTCTGCTTGGTCTTCCTGTGCTCTGGGGCCTACACGCTGCCTTGATGAAGGTCTTCTTCTCCGTGAAGCTGACGGGGTTGTCTGCTTGGTCTTCCTGTGCTCTGGGGCCTACACGCTGCGCTGCCTTGATGAAGGTCTTCTTCTCCGTGAAGCTGACGGGGTTGTCTGCTTGGTCTTCCTGTGCTCTGCGACCTAAACGCTGCCTTGAGGAGGGTCTTCTCCGTGAAGCTGACGGGGTTGTCTGCTTGATCTTCATGTGCTCCGAATTAGTAATAAAAAACAAGTCGCGTAAGGCGAAAATACAACATTTAGTCAAGCTCAGTCAAACTCACACAATGAAACAGAACGCACTGCATTTTTTCCGCAAGACCGTATACTCGTAGCATCATCTGTCCACCGCTTGTTCTGAGCGTGTTTTTAATCCAAACATATCCTATCTATATGTTTTTGGAATCAGGAACCAACAAGGAATAAGATGAAATTGTTTTTAAATCGATTTCGGAAATTAATTTTAATCATAATTTTTATATTTTTAATTTTTAAAGCTTGTTTTTAATCCGAATATAACATATTTATATGTTTTTGGAATCAGCAAATAATGACAAATAAGATGAAATTGTTTTTGGATCGGTTTATAACAACATAATTTTAATTACAATTTTCAGATTTTTAATGACCAAAATTATCAATTAATTTTTAAGCCTCTAAGCTGAAATGCAATACCAAAGTCCGGCCTTTGTCGAATATTGCTTGGCCAAAATTTCAATAAATTTTATTAAAAAATAAGGGTGTGACAGTGCCGCCTCAACTTTTACAGAAAGCCGGATATGACGTCATCAAAGACATTTATCGAAAAAATGAAGAAAAAGATCTGGGGATATCATGCCCAGGAACTCTCATGTAAAATTTCATAAAGATCGGTCCAGTAGTTTACTCTGAATCGCTCTACACACACACACACACACACACACACACACACGCACGCACGCACGCACGCACGCACGCACGCACGCACGCACGCACACACACACACACACACACACACACACACACACACACACACACACACACACCACGACCCTCGTCTCGATTCCCCCCTCTATGTTAAAACATTTAGTCAAAAATTGACTAAATGTAAAAAGCAAACCAAACCAGGTTGTTAACTTTTGATACTTGTTCACGTGCAGAGTGTGTGTGTGTGTATGTGTGTGTGTGTGTGTGTGTGTGTGTGTGTGTGTGTGTGTGTGTGTGTGAGTGCGTGCGTGTGTGTGTGTGCGTGTGTGTGTGTGTATGTGTTTGTATGTGTGTGTGTTTGTGTGTGTGTGTCTGTGTGTGTGTGTCTGTGTGTGGTGTGTGTGTGTGTGTGTGTGTGTGCGTGTGCGAGTGGGTGTAAGTGAGTCTGTGTATGCAGTTCTGTTAGCACTCTGTTTGGTTGTTGTGTTTGAATGTACTATGTACTGAAAGAACTCAAACCAAGATACAGGGTGTCCCAGAATACTTGCAACCCATGTTAGTGCTATTAATAACTCTGTCAATATTATTTTTCTTATTTTTCAGATTTGCAAAGAGGAGACCATAACAACGAGTAATTAGCAATCAGACAAATTTAAAATGCCTTGGACAAAAGAGCAAAAAGTATTTTGCGTCACTACTTATTTGGAGACGAAATCATTCAAAACGGTGAAAGCCAAATATCGCAGGAAGTTCCACTTCAACAATTATCCCCAGAAAAGCCAAATTTATCATTGGGTTCACAAATTTAAAGCCACAGGATCAGTCAACAACATCAAAAAGAAGGCAGAAACACCCAAATCTGGCAGGAAGCTGACTGTAAGATCTTCTCACAGTGTGAATGCGGGGAGAGATTCTGAGTGGTCTCCGTGTTCACCTGATCTGAACCCCCCAGATTGTTATCTCTGGGGGTTCTTGTAGGACCACAGGGCCGGACCAAATGAGTTGTAAGGGGGGGGGGGGGTTCCTCCTTTTTTGGGGGGGGCAAATCAGCGAAGTGGCGAAGCCTCGTTTGTTTTGCGCGCGAACTAGGGGGGTCCGGGGGCATGCTCCCCCGAAAATTTTTTGAAAAACGGTTAAAATCTGTGCAATCTGGTGCATTCTGGGCCTTGTTTTGAGGGTTAAGAGCAGCATTGTTTTGGTGCTAAAACTAGTTAAAAAAATAAAACCACTCAAAGAAAGGTACATGCTTTTTCCAGGGGTGGGGTTCCGGAACCCCTGGAACCCCCCCCCCTGGGTCCGGCCCTGGACCACGTGTATGAGAATCCTCCTCAATCCATTGCTGAACTGAAAGTGGCCATCATCCAGAACATTCGTGCCATCACCCAGAACATTCGTGCCATCACCCAGAACATTCGTGCCATCACCCAGAACATTCGTGCCATCATCCAGAACATTCGTGCCATCACCCAGAACATTCGTGCCATCACCCAGAACATTCGTGCCTCAGGAAGGAAGAGTGTGTTGAGGTGATTGACAACTTTGCTCGTCGGCTTCAAGTGTGTCTGCAGAGAAACGGCGGTCATTTGGAACATGTGCTCTGAAAAATATATCCTGCAAGTAAGAGACCTTAAGTCTTCAGTTTTCTAATTGTTATCATCTCAGCTTCCATGAAATGTAATATTGTTTGGAGTTGCTGGCCTGTGTAATAAACTATTTGTATGTATTTGGGTTGCAAGTATTCTGGGACACCCTGTATATTCCTGTGTTATGCACGTGGTTGAAATAAAATCTTATGTCTTATGTCTTATGTCTTTTCTTAACCAATGTACAGACCTGGACAGAAAAGCTGTGTTTTTTCACGAGATTATTTTCAAACCAGTATTTTGTAACAAGTATGATTCTGGCGCTCCAAGAAACCGATCGCTCTGTCACGCAATCACGTCGAACAACGCCGAAAAGCAAAATACAATGGCTGCATCATACTCGGCTCGAGGAATCTCAGGATGAGCGTAACCATTCGCCGATTTCATGTCCGATTTTTAAATATTTTGGCCGGAAAAAGGCCGGAGCATTTTTCCACGATCCGTCTGACATCATAAACTTGGCCAACAAATTATTGCGACACATTTCGCATGTAAAAGTTGCAAAGTTTTGCCAAAAGTGATTTTTCGTCGATTTTGAATTGGTTCCTTCCCTTTTTGTCCACTAGATTTTAAGGGTACCCTATTTGAGCGGCAGTCACGTGGTCTCTGCAAAATACATCTTTAATCCGAAAGGTGATCCAGAAATTCAAATGAACGGCCTTAACTGGCATACAACGTTTGAATGAAATAAAACGGGAATGACTACTCTAATTTGGATGCAACCTTTGTCGCAATACGTTTTTGGCCAAGTGTAGTTTACACGAACAGGAGCGTACCTTTAGGGTTTCAGTGAATGTATGGTTTTAACAGTCGTTTTGTCACAGCGACAGACCATTGTCAACATGACTTTGATTAAATTGTGAGGATGAGATTCAGACAGCTCGCGTTTGTCGTCTCATCTCGACCCAGTACAACAGACTTTGTGTGTACTTGATTACATTCAAAATACAAGCCTTAGTTCGGGCTAAAACACAAGAATGGACGTTTTTCGGAAATGACTGTCGGGATTTTCTAGCGTTGTGGAAGAGTTGCGTCCCGCTTTAGGGGCAAAAACATGAAACACGGTCGATCAGTTAAAACCACGATCGCAGCGAATAACTGACTCCTATGTGAAGGTTATGCAGTATCGACTTATATATGAACCCATTTTATTGTTAGAAAATATACACATCGGAGTTTACGATTTGGTACGGCAGTTGTCGCTTGCCCCGAGTGATACTGATAGCCGTCGACGTGTTTTGCCAAAAGTCACGTGAGTTTTGCTTTGGGGCACGGGAGTTTGGCGATCACTGCAGGCCGTCGCAAGTGAATCGTGGCTCCGATGTGCAGATTTCTGAAAGACAAAGGCATCATCTCGAGCGGACGCTGCAACTCTTCCACCGTGCTTGGAAATCCTGACTGAGTTTTTCCAAACATCGTCTATTTCATCATATTTATTAGATTCAAAGATTTCGGTTAAATAGAATATCTACCGGAATGCATATCTGGTCGCAGATTTCATTTCCGGTGTAACACCCACGTTCAGACCTCCCCCCCCCCCTGAAAGTGTTCCCCGGGAAGACGCTTCAGTAAACCAACCTGCCCTCCGGAGGACCTTTTGGTGTTGCTAGTGTGTCCCCCGGGGGACAGTTTGGTATACCCCTGGCAAACTTCTTCTTCTTCTTCTTTGTTCATGGGCTTAGACTCCCACGTTCACTCATGTTTTTAGTACGAGTGGATTTTTACGTGTATGACCGTTTTTACCCCGCCATTCAGGCAGCATACGCCGATTTCGGGGGAGGCATGCTGGGTGTTTTCGTGTTTCTATAACCCACCGAACTCTGACATGGATTACAGGATCTTTTTTTGTGCGCACTAATTGGTCTTGTGTTTGCGTGTACACACGAAGGGGGTTAATCACTAGCAGGTCTGCACATAAGTTGACCTGGGAGATCGGAAAAATCTCCACTCTTAACCCACCAGGCGGCAGCGACCGGGATTCGAACTCACGACCTCCCGATTAGGAGGCCGACGTCTTACCACCCCGTCACTGCGCCCGTCCCTGGCATCTATATCTATATACGGCTTGTCTGTGTCTGTCTGTCTGTCTGTCGGTCACTTCGCGATGCACGGCCAAAGTTCTCGATGGATCTGCTTCAAATTTGGTGGGCATATTCAGGTACACCCACAACACAATCTGGTCCATGAAAATTTTCAACACGTGCTCTCAGCGCGCAGCGCTGAACCGATTTTGGTTTTTCTTTACATCCATTCCCAGTAACTCTTCCTTATCTTCTCCCGTGTTTTGCGCGTTTATCTCCCTTCCTTCGTACGGTGCGCCGGCGAAGCCGGCGTACACCCGGCAAAGCCGGGTACCTGGCGAAGCGGGTATTCATCTAGTACTTATATAAACAATCTGAAAACCCTTATTTTGTATGCACTCTCCAAATATGTCATTGGCGAATTATTGCTTATCTGCCATTGGATTGCAGTTGATGATTTACTGTGTAAATGCTCTCTTGTATGCGAGAGCCACTTTCATCTTTTTACTGTCTCCTGTTCTCCCTCCCCCCCCCCCCCCACTCTCTCTCTCTCTCCCACCCCCCTCCTATTTCCCCGGCTAGTTTTGTTTTCTGTTTGGCTTGATTTGCTTTGACTCGGATTTGGATCCAGATGGTTCTGTAGTACTTCTTCTTCAACGTTCCTAAAGGTTCTGTAGTACATATGTAATGTTATGTCCGACATCACAATTATTATAACTGCGTAGGGCACGTAATCTAAGTGTTCGCTTGAGTTCGTGTCCCTATTATTTCTCGTTCTATTATTGTGTCTTGTTGAATTAAAACAAAACCTTGTTTACACCCAAGTGAAACCCGGAGGACCCACTCGGGATGTACCCCACATGTTCCATTTGTCCTCCACTCAACTATGAAATAGTCCCCGACACCAAACTTCTCCTACCTTTGTTTTCATACGTCGACCCCTCGCCCCCCCTCGCCCCCCCTTTAAATGTGTGTGTGTGTGTGTGTGTGTGTGTGTGTACGTGGGTCAGTGTGTATGTGTGTGTGTTTGTGTGTGTGTGTGTATGTGTGTGTGTGTGTATGTGTGCGTGTGTGTATGTGTGTGTATTTGTGTGTGTGTATGTGTATGTATTTGTGTGTGTGCGTGTGTGTGTGTGTGTATGTGCGCGCGCGCGCGCGCGCGTGTGTGTGTGTGTGTGTGTGTGTGTGTGTGTGTGTGTGACTCAGCTTCTTTGACTGTGCAACCATATGCACGTACATCTATGTGAGCGTGCTGTGTGCGTGTTCGTTTATGATAAAGTGCTGCCGTGTAATATTGTGAGAAAATGATTGTGTATCTATGAACTGTATGCTGGCTTATTCGTATGTCTGTGCCTGAATGTCAAGATAAAAGCAAAACATAACACAAACAAAAAGCGGAACAAAGACACAAACAAACTAACGAATTGCTCAAATAAATATATTCAAAGACAAACTCTTGCTGTTACATATGTTCTTTTAAACTCACCCGGAATAACATGTTTTCCTCATATTTACATCAATTTTCACGTCCGTAACAAGGTCCGGGTAACTGTCCGCTTTTCATAAGATATGCTTCTTTGCACATTCCCTCCTGACAGTATCTACGCACAAAGTAAATAACTCTCTTTCTCTCTCTCTCTCTCTCTCTCTCTCTCTCTCTCTCTCTCTCTCTCTCTCTCTCTCTCTCTCTCTCTCTCTCTTCTCTCTCTCTCTCTCTCCTCCGCCCCCCCCCCATGTTCATGTTGCATAACGTGAATTATAAGTGATTAATATCTGACCTTGTTCCATTTTGATGCGAATGACTATATCCGGGAGAGGCCGTATATATATCAGGCATATTTTGCATTTTCCATTAACAGCTGTCTTCCTCGCTCACACGGTAAGATAATCACATGTTGTACCATTTTGTATCCTTTCTCTTAATACAAGTGGTTTTTTTAAGACCCCACTATGTTTCTGAATTTATAGAACAAATTGTATTTTGAACAAAACGCAAAGTCTTCATCTTTTGATCATGTGACAACTTATTTACAATAATAACTGACAAATTGTAATGATTATGGTTATGATTATTAGTATCAACATTCTTATGTTCGTTTCTTTTTTGTTCAAGGCAAGAAAGACATTAATTTAAAATAATTGAACATGTTTTGTTAGAAATTGTTTTGAATAAACATAATGGTTAGGTCATTTTCTCTGGATTAGTGTAAATAATTTTTGGTTACCATTTAACAAGTTTTGTATGGTTAAAAGAATCAATACAGTAGGGTGGCCAAGCAGGCGTGCACGGTTTTATCGTCAGACAACCTTGTTTTGTGTGTCCTCGAGAAGCATATATATTAAATTAAATTACCTTCTGGTTCAGCTTCATCAACAACGGCAGTATAAAATTGAAGGCGGTGTGTGTTTGTGTGTGTTTGTGTGTGTGTGTGCGTGCGTTTGTGTGTGTGTGTGCGTGCGTTTGTGTGTGTGTGTTTGTGTGTGTGTGTGTTTATGTGTGTGTTTGTGTGTGTGAGTGTGTGGGTGCGTGTGTGTTTGTGTGTGTGCGTGTGTGCGTGCGTGCGTGCGTGTGTGTGTGTGTTTGTGTGTGTGTGTGTATGTGTGTGTGTGTGTGTGTGTGTATGTGTGTGTGTGTGTTTGTGTGTGTGTTTGTATGTGTGTGTGTGTGTGTTTGTGTGTGTGTGTTGTGTGTGTGTATGTGTGTGTGTGTGTGTGTGTGTGTTTGTGTGTGTGTGTGTGTGTGTGTGTGTGTGAGTGAGTGTGCATGCGTACGTCTGTTTGTCTGTTTGTTTGTCTGTCTGTCTTTCTGTCTGCGTCTTTGTGTGATTCGGAGTGTTTTTGTTTGTAGCGACTCTTTAGCCTGTTGAGTTGTAATTCTATTCAGATCGTTTTATTCTTCTTCTTCTTCGTCGTTCGCTAGATAGTCTTATTATAAGAACCTTTTTTTTTTAATTCCTATTAACTCGATGTTCTTTAACTATGTTTGTAAATTGTTAGAGGATCTTTTAGTAGAAGTGTTTAACTGTCGAAGCTGCTTTTACCTAAGAGACCGACTGTATATTGTGCTGTTGTATTTGTCAGACTTGATTGTACCAAGTCCTTCACATGTTGTAATGCGCTTAGAGCCAAATATTTTTGTTTTTTGTAAGGGATAGGCGCAATATAAATACACTTTATTATTATTATTATTATTCTCATTCAGACCTAGTTTGCGAGATGGCTGCTACATTCGTCTCAGCTCTTGCAGTTCTTGGTTTTCTTCTCTGTGTCGAAGGTAAGAAACAAATTGGTGGAGCTTTTTTCCCCTAACACCTTCGAAACCGAACAAAGCCGCTGATTCTGAGGCTGATGTGTATGAGAGAATTTCAATTTCAGTGTTTTCTGTTTGGCGCAGTACAGTTGTGATGTAGTTTTTTTTTATTCGCCACAGTCACACAGCTCTACGTTTTTACGACGACCATGCCGATCACTCCGATCTGAAAAAGTTATCAAGTCGGGGCTCGCCGTCAAAATCCAGCACATGGCGAATAAAAAAAAACTACATCACAACTGTACTGCGCCAAACAGAAAACACTGAAATTGAAATTCTCTCATACCCGGCTACGCTTGTTTTGTGCAGTTCAAAATAAGCGAAGAAAGAGTTACGTAGTACGACACGCTAAGTATACATATTTGTATACATATAATTATTACAGGGTGACATCCACCCCCACCATCCACCCCCGCCCTCTCCTTAATCTTCCCACCCCCGAGATATGTCTGCGTGTGTATTTGCATGGGTGAAACCAATTTGTGTTCCATAATTGTAAATCATGTGGTTGTTTTACGTGATGTCCATGTATATATAACATTATTGTAAAATATCAGAATGATTAAACAAAATTAAAAAATCATTCGCAAAAAGCAACACATATTTTGGTCAGCTTATCGGTCATAACTTCTGAAATTTCCAAAGCAAATCATTGAGAACTTGAACATATATGGCTCTTTGAGTGGAGGACCCCCTCAAAAATGGCTGCAAAACGTGCCTGTATTGGCCTCTGAAACGGTTGACACCTAAAGCCTTTGACAAAAGGCTACATAAAGTCTAGAAAAGTCAGGTGCATTAAAGAAAATGTTGTGAACAGGAAACGGAATGGCCTTTCCAATGGTTGTCAGAAATGTTTGGTTTGTACATATTCTGATTTTGTTTACAGATTTTAAAATACGGGGCTATGGTTTTTGTCAGGTCGATTTTAGGGGTGACCTTGTTTGACAGGCTGTCACGGGATGCCTAAGTACCATCAATCGGACACATGATATGAACTACCTTTTCGAGCATATGAAGTTCAACTAAAATAACTTGCGTTTTAATGCTTTTCTTAGCGTGCGAAATTTGTTGCAATAATTTTTTGGCTAAGTTTAGATCGGTAATCGAGAGGAGAGTAGTGGTGTGAGTGTGTGTGTGTGTGTGTGTGTGTGTGTGTGTGTGTGTGTGTGTGTGTGTGTGTGTGTGTGTGTGTGTGTGTGTGTGTGTGTGTGTGTGGACAGCGATTCCAGGAAAACTACCGGACAGATCTTTATACAACTTTACATAAAGTTCTTCCAGATAATACCCCAACACGTGTTTTCATTTTTTTGATAAATGTTTTTGATATCGTCATAATTATCCAGAATTTTTCAAAAGTTGAGACTGCACTGTGGTAACCTCACTTTTTGGTAAGCAAACTGATTGAAACTTTGATCAAACATTCTTTGACTCAGTCCGGACTATGGGATTGCATTTCAGCTTCATTATTAATTAATTAATTTGTTCATTAAAGTAGTGATTAAAATCAATTTTTTGCTATCAGATTCAAAAATAATTGCATTGTATTTCGTTATACATGTATATCCTTTATGTTGCCATGAATCCAAATGAATACATATTTTATTTTTGGATTAAAAACAAGCTCAGAAAGTTAAAAGGAATATAAAAAATAGCACAAGCGCTAAAAAAAAAACCTGCGCTTTACTATAGCTTTCACTTCAAGCGATTAACGCGATTAGGCACACTTGGCCGTGCTTCATTATATAAACAATAATGAACAGAACCGCTTAAACAAAAATATATATACTGTTTAAAAAAAAAATTGAAATGTATGCATTTCATTTTTAATAATGACATAGTTGTATTTTATTTCCAGTGGCAGTGTCAGACACGAGATGCAGGGCTAGATCCGGGACCTGTCAGAGCACTTCCATTCGTTGCTCTGGGAATTACGTCAGCAATTTGTGCAATGGACCCTCAACCCGGCGCTGCTGTACTCCAAGTATGTATGTGTGTACCCGTAGTCTTGACTCCGCTTAGCACGGTTGGCAGCAAGATACTAATTAAGTCATGTGTCTAGTCACGTGGTATGATCCAAACAAAAATAATGATCAAACAGCTTTGAGGAATATCTCAAATCATTGACCATATAAAAGACATATCATTAGAAAGGCCAAACCTTTAACTGATATCCCTCGCAGAGATGACGTCATTACACTGTTACGTCATAAGATGACGAGAATTCAGAGTATATTACTTTTTGGTCTGTTTCAAAATGGGGTCTTGTAACAAGCGCGGTGAATAAGTCTTCGTCTTTGACAGATTTTACCTTTGTAATTTTGTTTGTTTGTTTGTTTGTTTGCTTAACGCCCAGCCGACCACGATGAGCCATATCAGGGCGGTGCTGCTTTGACATATAACGTGCGCCACACACAAGCCAGAAGTCGCAGCACAGGCTTCATGTCTCACCCAGTCACATTATTCTGACACCGGACCAACCAGTCCTAGCACTAACCCCATAATGCCAGACGCCAGGCGGAGCAGCCACTAGATTGCCAATTTTAAAGTCTTAGGTATGATCCGGCCGGGGTTCGAACCCATGCACAACCTCCCGATCACGGGGCGGACGCCTTACCACTAGGCCAACCGTGCCGGTTACCTTTGTAATGAAACCATTTAAATGACTACAAATGTGAAGAAAGTTACATGAATCAATTCTGCTCCATGTCTGTAAAGAAGGGGAATTTAAAACTTGGGATAAGGGGAGCAACTCTGACAAGCACAAACCACACCCGAAAAGCGCATAAAACGAGAGTAATGTAGCTTTTGTGTCAAAACTTAAGAAGATTTAAACATGTGCATTTGAATAAAGAACCAGACTTAGGACAGTCCACATAACTGATATTCAGCTTCAAAAGTAAGGCACTCCGTAAAGAAATACGTTTTTGTTGTTGTAATCTAAATAATGCAATAGTGAAATAAATAATGTATTATTGAACTAAACAATGCATTGCTTAGTTAAGTAATGCATTTTTATTATCCTAACAACAAAAATTTATTTTGTTTTACAAACGGATTGCCATGAATAACAATTATTTTTTTTATTATAAATACCCTACTGAACAATTGATTATTTACTTGGATAATAAAAAATCCATAAC
>NW_027128838.1:25000-35000 GCF_037325665.1 Littorina saxatilis
GCCAGCGGGACAACGCCTACCCCTACAACAACCTCAGGGACATGTGCAACGGTGGAAAGGCCTCTCGATCTCGGTACGTGATATGACTGGAATCAGAAAACGAAATACTTAGGAGCCAAAGACTTGGCTCAATAGCTCAATGGTCAACCCAAATCAAGATTCATGAAGCCACCGACCTTGGCCGAAGATTGGCAACGCGTTTTTACATTTAGTCAAGTAGAGGGGGAAATCGAGACGAGGGTCGTGGTGTGTGTATGTGTGTGTGTGTGTGTGTGTGTGTGTGTGTGTGTGTGTGTGTGTGTGTGTGTGTGTATGTGTGTGTGTGTGTGTGTGTGTGTGTGTGTCTGTCTGCGTGGGTGTGTGTGTAGAGCGATTCCGTCTAAACTACTGGACCGATCTTTATGAAATTTTACATGCGAGTTCCTGGGAATGGTATCCCTGGATTTTATTTTCATTTTTTCGATAAATGTCTTTGATGACGTCATATCCGGCTTTTTGTAAAAGTTGAGGCGGCACTGTCACACCCTCATTTTTCAATCAAATTAATTGAAATTTTGGCCAAGCAATCTTCGACAATGGCCGGACTTTGGTATTGCATTTCAGCTTGGTGGCTTAAAAATTAATTAATGACTTTGGTCATTACAAATCTGAAAATTGTAAAAAATATATATATATATATATATATAAAACGGTCCAAATTTACGTTCATCTTATTCTTCATTGTGTTCTGATTCCAAAAACATATAAATATGTTATATTTAGATTAAAAACAAGCTCTGAAAATTAGAAATATAAACATTATGATTAGAATTAACTTTCCGAAATCGTTTTAAAAACAATTTCATCTTATTCCTTGTCGGTTCCTGATTCCAAAAACATTTAGATATGATATGTTTGGATTAAAAACACGCTCAGAAAGTTAAAACGAAGGTACAGTAAAGCGTGCTATGCAACACAGCGCAACATCTACCGCGCTAAACAGGTTCGTCACTTTCACTGCCTTTTGCACTAGCGGCGGACTACGGTCATTGTGAAAAAATGCAGTGCGTTCAGTTTCATTCTGTGAGTTCCACAGCTTGACCAAATGTAGTAATTTCGCCTTTCGCGACTTGTTAATTCTTCGCTTTGGCAGTCTTTCTGTTCCAGTGATAAGGGTAAGATTTAAACAAGTCTTTTTGTTTGTTTGTTTGTTTGCTTAACGCCCAGCCGACCACGTAGGGCCATATCAGGGCGGTGCTGCTTTGACATATAACGTGCGCCACACACAAGACAGAAGTCGCAGCACAGGCTTCATGTCTCACCCAGTCACATTATTCTGACACTGGACCAACCAGTCCTAGCACTAACCCCATAATGCCAGACGCCATGGGGCGGAGCAGCCACTAGATTGCCAATTTTAAAGTCTCAGGTATGCCGGGTTCGAACCCACGACCTCCCGATCACGGGGCGGACGCCTTACCACTAGGCCAACCGTGCCGGTTTTAAACAAGTCGCGTAAGGCGAAAATACAACATTTAGTCAAGTAGCTGTCGAACTCACAGAATGAAACTGAACGCAATGCAATTTTTCAGCAAGACCATAATTATACTCGTAGCATCGTCAGTCCACCGCTCATGGCGAAGGCAGTGAAATTGACAAGAAGAGCGGGGTAGTAGTTGCGCTGAGAAGGATAGCACGCTTTTCTGTACCTCTCTTTGTTTTAACTTTCTGAGCGTGTTTTTAATCCAAACATATCATATCTATATGTTTTTGGAATCAGGAACCGACAAGGAATAAGATGAAAGTGTTTTTAAATTGATTTCGAAAAAAAAATGTTGATAATAATTTTTATATTTTTAATTTTCAGAGCTTGTTTTTAATCCAAATATAACATATGTATACGTTTTTGGAATCAGAAAATGATGGGGAATAAGATGAACGTAAATTTGGATCGTTTTATTAAAAGAATATTTTTTTTACAATTTTCAGATTTTTAATGACCAAAGTCATTAATTAATTTTTAAGCCACCAAGCTGAAATGCAATACCGAAGTCCGGGCTTCGTCGAAGATTACTTGACCAAAATGTCAACCAATTTGGTTGAAAAATGAGAGCGTGACAGTGCCGCCTCAACTTTCACGAAAAACCGGATATGACGTCATCAAAGACATTTATCGAAAAAAGAAAAAAACATCCGGGGATTTCATACCCAGGAACTCTCATGTAAAATTTCATAAAGATCGGTCCAGTAGTTTAGTCTGAATCGCTCTACACACACACACAGACACACAGACAGACAGACAGACACACATACACCACGACCCTCGTCTCGTTTCCCCCCTCTACGTTAAAACATTTAGTCAAAACTTGACTAAATGTAAAACAAGTCGCGTAAGGCGAAAATACAATATTTAGTCAAGTAGCTGTCGAACTCACAGAATGAAACTGAACGCAGCAAGACCGTATACTCGTAGCATCGTCACTCCACCGCCCGTGGCAAAGGCAGTGCCCGTGGAATTGACAAGAAGAGCGGGGTATTCGTTGCGCTAAGAAGGATAGCACGCTTTTCTGTACCTCTCTTCGTTTTAACTTTCTGAGCGTGTTTTTAATCCAAACATATCATATCTATATATTTTTGGAATCAGGAACCGACAAGAAATACGATGAAAGTGTTTTTAAATTGATTTCGAAAAAAAAAATTTGATAATAATTTTTATATATTTAATTTTCAGAGCTTGTTTTTAATCCAAATATAACATATTGATATGTTTTTGGAATCAGCAAATGATGGAGAATAAGATAAACGTAAATTTGGATCGTTTTATAAATTTTTAATTTTTTTTACAATTTTCAGATTTTTAATGACCAAAGTCATTAATTAATTTTTAAGCCACCAAGCTGAAATGCAATACCGAACCCCGGGCTTCGTCGAAGAGTACTTGACCAAAATTTCAACCAATTTGGTTAAAAAATGAGGGCGTGACAGTGCCGCCTCAACTTTCACGAAAAGCCGGATATGACGTCATCAAAGACATTTATCAAAAAAATGAAAAAAACGTTCGGGGATTTCATACCCAGGAACTCTCATGTCAAATTTCATAAAGATCGGTCCAGTAGTTTAGTCTGAATCGCTCTACACACACACACACACAGACACACACACGCACACACGCACATACACCACGACCCTCGTCTCGTTTCCCCCCTCTACGTTAAAACATTTAGTCAAAACTTGACTAAATGTAAAAAAAAAGTCCTGCGCGGTTACCCTCACGGAAATTCGGGCTGGGTTTTCACTAGGAAAAGCGAGCGGCCACACAGTACGGCGCTAGCCAACCTTGTTTACAGACTGTTTTACTTGCCTCGTTAACTCTGTCATTTCTCCTGTAGTGGAATAAGACTTGGGTCAAATGATGTGTTTCTGATTAATGTCAATTATAACGAAGATGAGTCGTTTGAGCATTTACTCTTCTTCTTCTCTCTTTCTTTCTTTATTGTCTTTTACTTTAGCTTCTGCGTATTTTTGCTTTTGTTTGTGTGTTTTTTCTTCTGATTCGTGAAACTTTCTGCTTGAATGCAGCTGCAGACAGTATTGTCTTGTTTTCTCTTCTGGTTACAGCTACCACTGCACAGGCAAGGGCTGTAACGCGCCAGGAGGGTCGACGTGTCTGAGCACAAAGCTTCTCAAATATCTGGTGAACCTTAAGAGCAGTGGTCGTGTCATTGTGAGTATTCATGAATGGATGCATGGATTAATACATGTACTGAATTGATGCATGGGTGGATTGATGGATGGATTGAAAGATGGATGAATATGCAGATACATGAATTGATGGATCTTTGGGTTTATGGATGTCTGGATGGATGAAATGGAAGGATGAATGGATGTGCAGACGGATTGAAAAATGGATGAATGTGTGTATATATGGATTGATGGATGGATGGTTGAATGGATCCATGGATAGATGTGTGGAAACATTGGTTGGTGTTTGAACGGATGGTAGGACGGACGTGTCATTGTGAATGTGAATGGATGTATAAATGAGTGCATGCATTGATGTATGGATGGATGGTAGAACGGACGGATTGCACGATTAATGAATGTGTAGATAAATGAATTGATGGATGGATGGATGGATGGATGGATGTGTAAATACAAATAAATTGATTGATGGACGGATGGATGGACGGATGGATGAATGTGTCTATACATATTTCAATGGATGGATGTGTCGATAGGTTGATGGATTGTCGTGTGGATAAATGGAAAGGTAGACGGATTGAAGGATGGATGTATGGATAGATGCCTGGATGGATGCCTGGATGGATGGAAATACGGACGGATTGGTTGATCGGTGGACAGAATGATGGATGTTGATGGGTGGATTGGTGGTTTGTTGGATACAGGAATGGAAGGACGAACTCAAGGATGGTTGGATGGAAGGACGGCTGAATCTGTGGATAGATGGATAGATCGAAGTACGGATTGAAGGACGGATGCGTGTATGGATAGATGGATAGATCGAAGTACGGATTGAAGGACGGATGCGTGTATGGATAGATGAATAGATGGATAGATCGAAGTACGGATTGAAGGACGGATGCGTGTATGGATAGATGAATAGATGGATAGATCGAAGTACGGATTGAAGGACGGATGCGTGTATGGATAGATGAATAGATCGAAGTACGGATTGAAGGATGGATGCGTGTATGGATAGATGGATAGATGGATAGATCGAAGGACGGATGGAAGGACGGCTGAATGTGTGGATAGATGGGTAGATGGATAGATCGAAGTACGGATTGAAGGACGGATGCGTGTATGGATAGATGGATAGATGAATAGATCGAAGTACGGATTGAAGGACGGATGCGTGTATGGATAGATGGATAGATCGAAGTACGGATTGAAGGACGGATGCGTGTATGGATAGATGGATAGATGGATAGATCGAAGTACGGATTGAAGGACGGATGCGTGTATGGATAGATGGATAGATCGAAGTACGGATTGAAGGACAGATGCGTGTATGGATAGATGAATAGATGGATAGATCGAAGTACGGATTGAAGGACGGATGCGTGTATGGATAGATGAATAGATGGATAGATCGAAGTACGGATTGAAGGACGGATGCGTGTATGGATAGATGAATAGATCGAAGTACGGATTGAAGGACGGATGCGTGTATGGATAGATGGATAGATGGATAGATCGAAGTACGGATTGAAGGACGGATGCGTGTGTGGATAGATGGATAGATCGAAGTACGGATTGAAGGACGGATGCGTGTGTGGATAGATGGATAGATCGAAGTACGGATTGAAGGACGGATGCGTCTATGGATAGATGAATAGATGGATAGATCGAAGTACGGATTGAAGGACGGATGCGTGTATGGATAGATGAATAGATGGATAGATCGAAGTACGGATTGAAGGACGGATGCGTGAATGGATAGATGAATAGATCGAAGTACGGATTGAAGGACGGATGCGTGTATGGATAGATGGATAGATCGAAGTACGGATTGAAAGACGGATGAGTGTATGGATAGATGAATAGATCGAAGTACGGATTGAAGGATGGATGCGTGAATGGATAGATGGATAGATGGATAGATCGAAGTACGGATTGAAGGACGGATGCGTGTATGGATAGATGGATAGATCGAAGTACGGATTGAAAGACGGATGAGTGTATGGATAGATGAATAGATCGAAGTACGGATTGAAGGATGGATGCCTGTATGGATAGATGGGTAGATGGATAGATCGAAGTACGGATTGAAGGACGGATGCGTGTGTGGATAGATGGATAGATCGAAGTACGGATTGAAGGACGGATGCGTGTGTGGATAGATGGATAGATCGAAGTACGGATTGAAGGACGGATGCGTGTATGGATAGATGGATAGATGGATAGATCGAAGTACGGATTGAAGGACGGAAGCGTGTGTGGATAGATGGATAGATCGAAGTACGGATTGAAGGACGGATGCGTGTATGGATAGATGGATAGATCGAAGTACGGATTGAAGGACGGATGCGTGTATGGATAGATGGATAGATGGATAGATCGAAGTACGGATTGAAGGACGGATGCGTGTGTGGATAGATGGATAGATCGAAGTACGGATTGAAGGACGGATGCGTGTATGGATAGATGAATAGATGGATAGATCGAAGTACGGATTGAAGGACGGATGCGTGTATGGATAGATGAATAGATGGATAGATCGAAGTACGGATTGAAGGACGGATGCGTGTATGGATAGATGGATAGATGGACAGACCGAAGTACGGATTGAAGGACAGATGCGTGTATGGATAGATGAATAGATGGATAGATCGAAGTACGGATTGAAGGACGGATGCGTGTATGGATAGATGAATAGATGGATAGATCGAAGTACGGATTGAAGGACGGATGCGTGTATGGATAGATGAATAGATGGATAGATCGAAGTACGGATTGAAGGACGGATGCGTGTATGGATAGATGGATAGATGGACAGACCGAAGTACGGATTGAAGGACGGATGCGTGTATGGATAGATGGATAGATGGATAGATGGATAGATCGAAGTACGGATTGAAGGACGGATGCGTGTATGGATAGATGAATAGATGGATAGATCGAAGTACGGATTGAAGGACGGATGCGTGTATGGATAGATGAATAGATGGATAGATCGAAGTACGGATTGAAGGACGGATCCGTGTATGGATGGACGGTTGGATATACGGGTTTAATATTGTTTAAGTATCCCTTGGGGTTTCTAAAATAATGATTGCCTTTCTTTTCTTTGCTATGTCATGCATTTGCATTGCTCTTTGCAAAATTATTTTAATAAAAGCGTGTCAAAACAACACAACAACTCCCGTACCTTTTCCTATGAAGACCACTCTGCAGAGTAACGATAAATAGAAACAAATAGACTGCCAACATTCCGAAATTCACCGCAACACGGTTGGCCTAGTGGTAAGGCGTCCGCCCAGTGATCGGGAGGTCGTGGGTTCGAACCCCGGCCGGGTCATACCTAAGACTTTAAAATTGGCAATCTAGTGGCTGCTCCGCCTGGCGTCTGGCATTATGGGGTTAGTGCTAGGACTGGTTGGTCCGGTGTCAGAATAATGTGACTGGGTGAGATATGAAGCCTGTGCTGCGACTTCTGGGCCCGTATGCTTATGGGGGAAGTTCGCGACAACTCCCGAAGTTTTGAGTGACATCGGAAGTACTTGCCTCACTTTCGTATGCATGGGCCGGAAAAAGGGTTTACCTCGAAGCAAAGCGAGGAAGTAACTCAGGGTATTTTGCGACTACTTCTAAAGTTTTGAGTGACATCGGAAGTACATCCTCACTTTCGCATGCATGGGACGAAAAAAGAGTTTACTTTGGAAGCTAACGAGGAAGTAAATGAGGGTAAATGTACTACAGCCAGACCCAGTAGTAAACACGCTACTTCCACAGTTTCTCAGTGCAAAAAGGCAGGGCTTTTCTTCAGTTTTTCATGTCAAACCGAGCTGACGCTCCAAAAGAGAGATAGTAGAGGGAAAAGTCGTATCTTCTGCATGCATTTCGTGCAAATTTCCCTGAATACAAACCTGAGTTGCCAGCTTTGACTTTTGTTTGTTGATCTGGGTCATTGGCCACCACTCTTTCATTCCCGCTTATACGAGGGGGTTACTGTGTTTCTATGAAAATGGGCGTCGTTGTGTGCATGTGTGAGTGTGTGTGTGTGTGTGTTTGTGTGTGTGTGTTTTTGTGTGTGTGTGTTTGTGTGCGTGTGTGCGTGTGTTTGTATGCGTGTGTGTGTGTGTGTGTGTGTGTGTGTGTGTGTGTGTGTGTGTTCGAGTGTTTAAGTGTAAGTTTCTGCTATTTTTTTGTCATTGCTTTATCTGTGTGTGTGTGCGTGCGTGTGTGTGTGTGTGTGTCTGTGTGTGTGTGTGTGTGTGTGTGTGTATTTGTGCGAGTGCCTGTCTGCCTGTGTGTGCGTGCGTGCGGGTATAATTGTGCGTCTGTTCCTTCATACGTTTGTTTGCGTCACTGTTCGCGCGTGCCGTGTGTGTGTGTGTGTATGTGTGTGTGTGTGTTTGTGTGTGTGTGTGTTTGTGTGTGTGTTAGTGTGTGTGTGTGTGTGTTTGTGTGTGTTTTCGATGTTATGTGTGTGTTCGACGGTGTGTGTGTGTTCGACGGTGTGTGTGTGTGTTCGACGGTGTGTGTGTGTGTGTGTGTGTGTGTGTGTGTGTGTGTGTGTGTGTGTGTGTGTGTGTTCGACGTTATGTGTGTGTTCGACGGTGTGTGTGTGTGTGTGTGTGTGTGTGTGTGTGTGTGTGTGTGTGTACCCACTCCCCACACTATGATGAGCTGACTATATTTGCGCCTTGATATTTTATTCATGTTCTTACGTTTTATTTTATTTATGTTTATTGTGATTCACCACACCCGAGTTTATCGTAATTGAGATAATAAAGTGTTCTATGTCTATGTATTATGTCTAATACACATGCACACACGCACGTAGGCTACAAAAATCCAATCTTGACTTTGAACTTTATATAAACATACATCCTCTTCACAATTAACGAGGACAAACGTAATTTACAAACACCTAAGTACAACAATTTTTCTGTTTTAAAAATTCGGACACACATTTTCTCAAATAATATGAAATTCGCTGAACTTATCTTCTTTTCACTACACCTTATATCTTGATTCCCCAAAAATGGAGTTCTGCCTTTTTAAATTTACCAGTAACACAAACATTCGCTCTGACCAAACTATTTTTGTCCAGCAGTTTTACCTATACACAATCATTAAAAAAACACTACAAAAAGAGTTTTAAGTTAACCGACTTCGCTAACACATAAACAACCTTTTTTTATTGTCCCCAACATTCTGGTCAACGAAATCATTATTATGGGGGCGAGGACGCCCCCATTCTATACGGATAGTTTCGAGGTTGACCATGGGCAGCGCCATTTTGTTGTGAAATACGTCATCAGTTTGTGTACACAGGAAGTTGTGACATCCGTCACCCTATGGGAGGGGTGACGTCAAAATTGTTCATCTGTAGAAAGTTGTGAAATCCGTCACCCTATGGGAGGGGTGACGTCAAAATTGGTCATCACAGAGTTTGTGTAACACAGGAAGTTGTGAAATACGTCACCCTATGGGAGGGGTGACGTCAAAATTGTTCAACAAAAACATGATATGTCGCATTGTGCAGGGTCAACTGCAACAAACTCAAACCGAGCCATTCATACCTAGCTGTATTTGAGTGACTTATATACCCGACATTTTTATTTCTTATTTTTAGCACAGGTGTAGGAAAAATCATGAACCAAAATGTTATTTATTTTCTAATTTAACATTTTTTTTACAAATATGACCATGGTCTTTTAAACATACAGTGACATTAAACATTGTTATGTTAAAAAAAAGAAAAAAGAAAAAAAGCTTTTGTGCACAAATCAGAAAATACATTGTACATTTTACCTACAGGCCAAACCGTGAGTGTCTGTGGCAAAGCCCGACCCAGGAAATTGCACTGATTTTATATTTAGATTAGAGGGAAATTGTCAAGAACAGGCGCTTGCATTTGGATGTGTCCAATGATAGTAGGTTTGGTTGTGATCAATCACAATAATGTAGGAATAAAAATGTATGACAGTTTAGTATGATGACATGTAATTCACATATGCTGAAATATGATATTATACATCATGTAATATTATTATGGCTGTTGCCATGACCATGAAACCCAACAAAGGTTTAATGTAATGTAATTCAAAATACCAAAACCGAGCACCTATTAATCTCGTCTTTGCGCGTGAAGATTGAGGCCGTCTGCCAGTAGCGGTTAGGTCATACAGTGGAACCCCTCTCTAGCGACCTTTAAAATGTTGACAAAAATCGGTCCTTGTGGAGGGGGGTCCTTACAGAGGGAGGGGGGCGGAGTCAGGGGGCCACAAAGACAGTCAGATTTAAAAAAAAAAAGAAAACAGAGAAGTTT
>NW_027128839.1:0-42500 GCF_037325665.1 Littorina saxatilis
AGAAAAAAATAGTCTCGGCCAACTCGGCAAAATAACAATGACCGAGACTTTCAGTAATTCCTTCGCGTGACGTCTAACCCTCTTACGTCATAATGTGACGTCTTCAAATGTTGTGACGTCTTCAAATGTTAAAGTTTCTACCACAGACATACATACATACATACGCACGCACGCACGCACGCACGCACGCACGCACGCACAGACAGACAAAAGTTAGCATCGCATAGGCTACACTTACGTGAGCCAAAAAGGAGGGAGCCTTAAATTGGAGGTAAATTTACACAGGTTATGAACAACTAAATCTCAAAAATCAAGGTTTAAAAAAAAAAGTCTTAAATTGGGGGGTCTGCTTTTTACATTTAGTCAAGTTTTGACTAAATGTTTTAACATAGACGGGGAATTGAGACAAGGGTCGTGATGTATGTGTGTGTGTGTGTGTGTGTGTGTTGTGTGTGGTGTGTGTGTGTGTGTGTGTGTGTGTGTATACAGCGATTCAGAGAAAACTACTGAACTGATCTTCATGAAATTTGACATGAGAGTTGAGGGCCCCAAAGGGGGGGTATCATCACGATCACGGGAAGGGAAATTTTATCTTTCACGATCACAGTTACCTTGATTTTTGTTTTCACGATCACGAACACCTTGACGAATAGAGGATCATAGAGTGATACAGCGGTGAAAAATGTACGTTGAAAATAAAATGCTTTGCAATAATGCCCATCACGATCACGAAAACAAATGACGATCACGATCACGATACTTGATTTTTTTGTCATCACGGATCACAGGCAAAGTCCCATCACGATCACAGAAATGGAAATTTCGGCAATCACGGTCACAGAAAGGTCAAAAATCGCCAATCACGATCACGATTTTAAACCTTTGGGGCCCTCAGAGTTCCTGGGTATAATATCCCCGGAAGTTTTATGAAATGTCCGGAATCCCTTTAAAAACAATTGCATCTTATTTCTTGTCGGTTCCTGATTAAAAAAAACATATAGATATGATATATTTGAATTAAACACAAGCTCAGAGTTAAAAAGAACAGAGATACAGAAAAGCGTGCTATTCTGCTCAGCGCAACCACTACTGCGCCATTCTGGCAAGTCAAGTTCACTGCCTTTGCCACGAGCGGTGGACTGACGATGCTACGAGTATACGGTCTTGGTGAGAGAAAAAAATGCAGTGCGTTCAGTTTCATTCTATGGGTACGACAGCTTGACTAAATATTGTATTTTCGCCTTACGCGACTTGTTTTTCTTCTTGGCGTTCGCTGGCACCATATCACACTCAGTCCAGCTTGGGAGATGAAGGTCGTCGTCTTTTCCAGCTCCAGTCCACTGCCACGGAGCTTGGTCTGCAGTGGGGCGGGGGACGGCCACACTTAATTGGGGGGGGGGGGGGGGGGGGGAGGGGAGGTTCCGCTGTATTGCATATTCAGCGTTTCAAGCAGTGAACTACATATAAATATAACGAAATAAAATGTACTTAAAATGCACCGCCATTTCGCCTACACGGTCATAATCATTATTATCGCTACAGATCTGTTGCGGCTTTCGCGTGGATTAAGAGCCCCCTGTTACTTGGACATATACCGAGACTTAAATGTCGAGATGAGAATTTTAGTGCACATTAATTCAGCTGATTGATATATATATATATATATACGTGTCATTTTCGACATTAATTCAACAGACAACATCCATATCTGCACAGGGTGTAGGGTGGATGTTGATTTGTGATATGTGTTTAAATAGAAGGATGCTTTTATACCCTGCAAAAAGGGGTACCTGGTAGCTCAGGTGGTAGAGCACTGGACTTGTGACCGTAAGGTCGCAGGTTCGAATCCGGGACGGACACAGGTCAACTTTATCGGCAGACCATATCAGACGGTATCCATCTCCCACCCCCGTGTCACCACAGTGGCACGTCATTCTGCCATTAGTGCAGATGGCTGATGCCACCTAAACACGCATACACTTGTGTATCTCATGTAAAGTCGGGGTAAAACGCGGGAACATGCGCCTAATATCACACCGGTGACCCTGTGACGGTTCCCCTACGCTTTGTGTTCGGTGCCCTGACCCTTTGTGTTCGGTTCCCACTCGGTTCCCACACGCCAAAATTCGCGGACAAAACATCCATTTATGGTAGTATTACGCAATGTTGCTCTCTGAGAATGGTCTTGTTAGATCTGTGAGTGTTTACACTACATGCCTAGGTGCTGTTGGATTGAAGGTTTTTGATATTTTAGCCGTTATTAGGTAGAATGCCTTCCACTTTACTGCAAAACTGCATAATTCGTAGCATCGGCAAGAAATATCCTACCAAAAAATGCCTGCTTGGAACTGTCCGTGGTCCAGCAAAAAGTTCAACATGTCTGTAGCAGACAGCCCAAGTTTCAAGATTGTAGGGCCATCCAAACAGCCGTAATAATAAAAACAACAAAAGTAGTCAGTGAAATTGGCTGTGTTCGGTCCCCCCACACTTTTGTGACGTAGGCGTGACGGTTCCCATAATTCATTGTGTCGGTCCCCACTTTCTGTGTCGGACCCCACTTTCGACCTAATTTCTCTGTGACGGACCCCACAACCAGCCTATTTTGTGTCGGTCCCCACACCTTCTTGGATTTATGACTTGCCGGTTACTTGTATCATTGTATTCATTGAATCTAATTGTCTCGGAGTTATTTTTCAGCAAAAATCGGCAAGGCAGCACCTTTTGTGATACCAAGTAAGTCAGATGACATCAGTATGTGTGTGTGTGTGTGTGTGTGTGTGTATGTGTGTGAGAGAGAGAGAGAGAGAGAGAGAGAGAGAGAGAGAGAGAGAGAGAGTGAGAGAGAGAGAGAGAGAGAGAGAGATTGACACCTTTCCAGATCACTCCGGTTATGCGACACTACCGCGAGCGTCACTACCGCGTGTCACACTACCGCGAGTACGACACTACCGCGTGTAACACTACCGCGTGTCACACTACCGCGAGTACGACACTACCGCGAGTATAACACTGCCGCGTGTCACACTACCGCGCGTACCACAACCGCGAGTACCATAACCGTAGAGAGAACGCATGCAAACTTACTTCTTGTGAGTTTGTGTTCTAACTTTGATTGGAAGCAACCCATTCTATATGTATTCTGATAGTGTGTTCTGATCGTTTTGAGTTCTTGGTTAGCATGACAAACATTGAATTAGTGTTCAGAGAACAGACCAGGCATTTTTGTTTTATATTTCAAGGAAACATTTCAACCTTTGCCTTCAGCCATGGAAGTCATAAAATGACACGCGGTAATGTTATACTCGCGGTAGTGTGACACGCAGTAGTGTTATACTCGCGGTAGTGTCGTACTCGCGGTAAGTTCTGTTTCCGTACCCGCGACAGCGGCAGCGACAAAAGAAAACGCGCGCAAACGCGTGACGTGTTTCCGTACTTGCGTTTTAAACATGCGGTAAAATCTGTAAACTCCCGCGTTGCCGCGCGACAACGCGAAAAAATCGCTCCAGGACCCTTTCAAAAAAATCGCGTCGCTTGCCGCTTGTCGCGCCGCTAACGCGTCGCGCGTGTGGAAACACTCCTGGTCATTTTCTATGTGCTTGATTTTCGTCGCGCCGCTGGAAAAACGCTGTCGCGGGTACGGAAACACAACTCTCTCTCTCTCTCTCTCTCTCTCTCTCTGGGGGTCTCGCGAGATCTTCGAGCAGCAGGGCGGACAATTTCGAGCTCTCGATTTAAAGGCACAGTAAGCCTCCCGTAAACCATCACAGAGCTCCCCGAGCGTCTAAATACAGTACAAGCATACTTCCATTTGAACGCTCACCGAACGGGAACATCCTGGCTGCTTTCTGTCGAGCGTGAGACATTTTCAAAGAATTTATTTTCGTAGACTTGTTCCGTTAACAACAACGGCGCCTCGTTTTTGCGCTAGACCTAACTTTTAAAATCTAAATAATAAATTGACAGCTTGTTACACAAACATTCTTTAATCATAAAAGAATTCGTTTTTCATCAAGACAAGATCAGAACAATTCGAAGTTGTGAAAGTTTAAAAAAAGAAAAGCCCGGAAGCAGGGTCACGCAAGGGTCGTAGCAGACGACGGCCGGTTTATCAGTGCAAATCGCCGTTCCTCTCAACAGTCAAAAGCCATCGCTAGAGTTCTTGTGAACCACAGCCGTTGTTTCGTGCATAAAAAAACGTGCTATTGTAGATAAGCTCACGTCGAGTCGCATTCAAATGACTAACTATGACGACTGCCGCATTGTGAAAAGGGAAAACTGGATCACACGGGTTCACGATGGCTCAGGGGTAAGATAAACCACGCAAAAATAAATTCTTTGAAAATTGTTCGCTCTTTACGGAGGGCACCTAGGATGTTCTCAATTGGTGAGTGTTTAAATGAAATGGTGTTTGTACTGTGTGTAAAAGCCTGACCGTATCTGTGATGGTTTACGGGAGGCTTACTGTGCCTTTAACTGAAAGAAACGCTCAATATTTCCGTAAAATGCAAGGTGTTGGACTCCCAACAGCTCTTGAGGGTACACTGGAAGCCCTGCTCAAGGAAAACACCGTCTGTTCGTGGAAAGTTAGTGCTGAAGGCACTAAAACTACAGTTGTCCTGCGACTTATGTCAGCTTCTGACTCGGACCGGCCAGCCATGACTCAGCATTTTCGCCGAAAACCGCCAAGCCAGCTTCAGCGTGACAGGCAGCGAGCCGAAGAACGAAAGAGAAAGAAAGAAGAAGAAACCCGTGACGACATTTTGAAGGCAAGTCATGACATTTCTTCACTGTTCAAGCCTTCCATTGTTTCGAGACCACAAACAATTCAACAACAACAACCGCTGGAATGTGAAAATGACACACAACACAGCGATAGTGACATTAGTGCACGTGTCGCACGCACGGCTGACACCATTTCGACTGGGTGTGATAACAATAGACAGGGTGAAGCTGACGCCGTGTGTTTGTCGCCACGGGCCACTGAGTCGCGTTGTGTGTCCTTTTTGGATACATGGTTATTAAAAACAAAGTCTCAGACAAGAGAATGTACACAAACACTGGATACAGCAGAGGAAAAGGCATCGGACCTTGGCTACAGTCTGCCAGCTGTAAAGGAGTATGTGTCAGGACTAAAGGACAGATCAACTGTGCGTGCAGTGAAGAATGTGCACAGAAACAATTCTTTCCGAAGGGTGGTTCATGACAACTCAGGTGACAGACAATCACTGCTTTGTGAAACCGACGATTTTGTGTTGGTCACCGATTGCAGTACTGACGGAAGTCCATGCCTGTACTGGTTGATCAAGCAAGCAGCTCGCCACATGCCACGAGAAGAGCAGGAGTACATTGACAAGCTTCGGCATGGTTCACCCGTAGACAGGAGAAAATTTGACGATCAACTTCGATCTGCTCTTCATGAAGTGTCTGCACTCCGGGATGTGACTAAATTTTACCTCGGTTGACAGCAAAATATCGGATATCGTATCGATGTTGTGGGTGTAATTCGGGACTTTTGTTCTCATGTTGACATTTGGGAGAACAGTGTAATTTGCATTACACAGAACAAACGGACAATACGAACACTGACGCGGAAACTACCATGTCGGGAAAGGGATGGACATTTTGAACCATCCCTATGATCGGTGCATTGTTAAACGATTCATGGTTTCGAAAATATATGTACACCGATTTCCCTTCCCCCCCTTCCCCATTGCAAGGGGCCAATGGCCTAGCAATTAAACTTTCGCATTCGCATTCGCATTCTCTCTTCCTCTCTTCTCTCTCTGTCTCTCTGTCTCTCTGTCTCTGTCTCTCTCTCTCTCTCACACACACACACACACACACATACTGATGTCATCTGACTTACTTGGTATCACAAAAGGTGCTGCCTTGCCGGTTTTTGCTGAAAAATAACTCCGAGACAATTAGATTCAATGAATACAATGATACAAGTAACCGGCAAGTCATAAATCCAAGAAGGTGTGGGGACCGACACAAAATAGGCTGGTTGTGGGGTCCGTCACAGAGAAATTAGGTCGAAAGTGGGGTCCGACACAGAAAGTGGGGACCGACACAATGAATTATGGGAACCGTCACGCCTACGTCACAAAAGTGTGGGGGGACCGAACACAGCCAATTTCACTGACTACTTTTGTTGTTTTTATTATTACGGCTGTTTGGATGGCCCTACAATCTTGAAACTTGGGCTGTCTGCTACAGACATGTTGAACTTTTTGCTGGACCACGGACAGTTCCAAGCAGGCATTTTTTGGTAGGATATTTCTTGCCGATGCTACGAATTATGCAGTTTTGCAGTAAAGTGGAAGGCATTCTACCTAATAACGGCTAAAATATCAAAAACCTTCAATCCAACAGCACCTAGGCATGTAGTGTAAACACTCACAGATCTAACAAGACCATTCTCAGAGAGCAACATTGCGTAATACTACCATAAATGGATGTTTTGTCCGCGAATTTTGGCGTGTGGGAACCGAGTGGGAACCGAACACAAAGGGTCAGGGCACCGAACACAAAGCGAAGGGGAACCGTCACAGTGTCACCGGTGTGAATATGGCTTTGCCGTGAGGGCGTAAAACTTCAATTTCTCTAACCCGTGCAAACATCAGAACCGGTCCATGGTGGTGAACATAATTGTCTACACGAGAAGAAATATGTGCTTTTACAGTCAAACCTGTATATAACGACCACCCAAGCGGCCGACCAAAAGTGGCCGTTAAGGACAGGTGGTCGCTATTGCAACGAACTCTAGAATCCGTCTTTAACGAACCACCCAAGGGCCAGACCAAAAGTTGTCGTACTGGACAGGTGGTCGCTATAGATGTAAATTAAAGTAGAATCCGTTTTTAACGAACCACCCAAGGGCCAGACCAAAAGTTGTCGTACTAGACAGGTGGTCGCTATAGATGTGAATTTAAGTAGAATCCGTCTTTAACGAACCACCCCAGGGCCAGACCAAAAGTTGTCGCACTAGACAGGTGGTCGCTATAGATGTGAATTTAAGTAGAATCCGTCTTTAACGAACCACCCAAGGGACAGACCAAAAGTTGTCGTACTGGACAGGTGGTCGCTATAGATGTGAATTTAAGTAGAATCCGTCTTTAACGAACCACCCAAGGGCCCGACCAAAAGTTGTCGTACTGGACAGGTGGTTGCTATAGATGTGAATTTAAGCAGAATCCGTCTTTAACGGACCACCCAAGGGCCAGACCAAAAGTTGTCGTACTGGACAGGTGGTCGCTATAGATGTAAATTAAAGTAGAATCCGTTTTTAACGAACCACCCAAGGGCCAGACCAAAAGTTGTCGTACTAGACAGGTGGTCGCTATAGATGTGAATTTAAGTAGAATCCGTCTTTAACGAACCACCCCAGGGCCCGACCAAAAGTTGTCGCACTGGACAGGTGGTCGCTATAGATGTGAATTTAAGTAGAATCCGTCTTTAACGAACCACCCCAGGGCCCGACCAAAAGTTGTCGTATTGGACAGGTGGTCGCTATAGATGTGAATTTAAGCAGAATCCGTCTTTTACGAACCACCCAAGGGCCAGACCAAAAGTTGTCGTACTGGACAGGTGGTCGCTATAGATGTAAATTAAAGTAGAATCCGTTTTTAACGAACCGCCCCAGGGCCAGACCAAAAGTTGTCGTACTAGACAGGTGGTCGCTATAGATGTGAATTTAAGTAGAATCCGTCTTTAACGAACCACCTCAGGGCCCGACCAAAAGTTGTCGCACTAGACAGGTGGTCGCTATAGATGTGAATTTAAGTAGAATCCGTCTTTAACGAACCACCCAAGGGACAGACCAAAAGTTGTCGCACTAGACAGGTGGTCGCTATAGATGTAACTTAAAGTAGAATCCGTCTTTAACGAACCTTCCAAGGGCCCGACCAAAAGTTGTCGTACTAGACAGGTGGTCGCTATAGATGTGAATTTAAGTAGAATCCGTCTTTAACGAACCACCCCAGGGCCCGACCAAAAGTTGTCGTACTGGACAGGTGGTCGCTATAGATGTGAATTTAAGTAGAATCCGTCTTTAACGAACCACCCAAGGGCCCGACCAAAAGTTGTCGTACTGGACAGGTGGTCGCTATAGATGTAAATTAAAGTAGAATCCGTTTTTAACGAACCGCCCCAGGGCCAGACCAAAAGTTGTCGTACTAGACAGGTGGTCGCTATAGATGTGAATTTAAGTAGAATCCGTCTTTAACGAACCACCTCAGGGCCCGACCAAAAGTTGTCGCACTAGACAGGTGGTCGCTATAGATGTGAATTAAAGTAGAATCCGTCTTTAACGAACCACCCAAGGGACAGACCAAAAGTTGTCGCACTAGACAGGTGGTCGCTATAGATGTGAATTAAAGTAGAATCCGTCTTTAACGAACCACCCAAGGGACAGACCAAAAGTTGTCGCACTAGACAGGTGGTCGCTATTGAAATGTAAATTAAAGTCAAACCTGTCTGTAATGCCCACCCCAGGGACCGACCGAAAGTGGTCGTTCTAAACAGGTGTTCGCTACGGGAAGGTGACTTATATAGAAGAAAAACTCGTCTGGGATCCTTGGTCGTTGTGGCCAGGTGTTCGCTATCGAGAACAAGGTCGCAAACGCGGGTTCGACTGTAACGTGAAGTGAAGGTGTAGACTCGATGATGTCTCCAGAACATTAGCTCTGCGCGAGATTAGTATCGCGCATATTGAATTAAATCTATTTTATCCAGAGCATTGTGACGTCTGATAAATATGACAACATGTGCAGATACAGCTAATTCTGACAGCTAAAATGCATTTTTGCTACGCTCTCTGTATATCTACGCGTGTATAATGAACATCACACGCCAATGCAAATGTACAAATGTACAAATGTTTTCGTTTAGAAAAATGTGCTGTGTAATCAAGAATCCCACGCCATCATTGGCATTTCCGGGAGAGGAAAAAAAAACTAAATTGTGTCGACTCATGATTACCAGTGTTTGCGTTGGGAGAAGTATCTCGTCCAATGATTTCTTAGAAGTGTTCGCGTCATGCAAAGAAAAAAACACATCCTGTCAATTTAAAATAATGTTCAAGTGATCGTGTTAAGAAAATATATTTATCCGGATCCTGCTAAAGCAAGATTAGCGTCCCAGTATTCGTTTATAGAAAATATATTACGTCGACTCATAGTTACCGCACCAGTATTCGTTTATAGAAAATATATTCTGTCAAATCATAATTACCGCACCAGTATTCGTTTATAGAAAATATATATCCCGTCGAATCATAATTACCGCACCAGTATTCGTTTATAGAAAATATATCCCGTCGACTCATAATTACCGCACCAGTGTTCGTTTATAGAAAATATAATTATTCCGTCGACTCATAATTACCGCACCAGTATTCGCTTATAGAAAATATATATCCCATCGAATCATAATTACCGCACCAGTATTCGTTTATAGAAAATATATATCCCGTCGAATCATAATTACCGCACCAGTATTCGTTTATAGAAAATATATCCCGTCGACTCATAATTACCGCACCAGTGTTCGTTTATTGAAAATATATTCCGTCGAATCATAGTAACCGCACCAGAGTTCGTTTATAAAAAATATATCCCGTCGACTCATAGTTACAGCACCAGTATTCGTTTATCGAAAATATATTCCGTCGACTCATAATTACCGTACCAGCGTTCGAGATAAGAACATGTAATATACTGACAAATCAAGATAACCGTACCAGTGTTCGTGTTTAGAAAACATGTCGATTAAAATCATTATTGCAGTACCAGTGTTCGTGTTTAGAAAACATGTCGATTAAAATCATTATTGCAGTACCAGTGTTCGTGTTTAGAAAACATGTCGATTAAAATCATAATTACCGCACCAGTGTTCTCGAGATCGGTTATCGAACAAATGTTTTAAGTATTCTATCGGTTACAGTTTTTGGCAGTTTAATAATCAAAATGGTCAGTCCTACAGCTCTTGATTGCGTTTGACTGTCTGTGTCTCGAATTGTCTTTTTGCTGTATGGCTAAATACTATTTATTTTTGGCGGCATTTATCCTTCTATTTTCGTAATGCATATAAATATAGCCAGCACGATTATTAATTTTAATAACTGATAGGCATGGTTACAGACATGAGGACATTTGAAGTAATTTCCCTATTTCTCTGACCTGACAGTCAATACTCTCTCTCTTTCTGTCTGTCTCTCTCTCACCCTCTCTATCTCTCTCTGCCTTACTCTGTCTCTGTCTCTCTCTCTCTGCCTCAGTCTGTCTCTGTCTCTGTCCTTGTCCCTGTCTCTCTCTCTCTCTCTCTCTCTCTCTCTCTCTCTCTCTGTCTCTGTCTCTCTCTCTCTCTCTATCTGCCTCTTTTTCTCTATATCTCTCGCAAACACATGTTATGCTCTGTATATATATAAAACATCAGAAATTGTGAAAGAAACAATTGAAAGTCAGCAGAGACTTTCTTCCGAGATTTGTTAAAATCTCTTAGCAGAGAAAGAGAGAGAAATAAGTATTACTTCACAGACAGCCTATTGGGAGCATCAGACCCTCCTCAAGGGGTCATATATGTCGTGCCGAATTCACGTAATTGCCGAATTCGCGAAATCGGCAACATTTTTGCCCATTTCACGTAATCGGCAAAACGCTGCCCATTACGCGAAATCGGCAGCGTTTTACCGAAAAAGCGTAAAGGCTTGTAAAATGTGCCGATTTTGCGAAATCGGCAGCCCGTTTTTGGCTTTAAAGTTCTCAAATGCCTAGAATATCCTCACACTTAGACAGCTAGATAATCGAATGGATAAATGTTGCAATAATCGATAAGTTATGGCAAGTTATGACACAAAGTGTAGTTTTCGTGCATTACCGGAGTTATGCTTTACACAGACCAACACAGACCATAAAAAACATAGTGGGGAGGTAAAGCATTGCTAATGTAATATACTGGTGACAAAAAAAGTAACAGACTGGCTGTCACTTTTGCGAAATGGACACATGTTAGGAGCCTTTACGCATTTTCGGCAAAACGCTGCCGATTTCGCGTAATAGGCAGCGTTTTGCCGATTACGCGAAATGGGCAAAAATGTTGCCGATTTCGCGAAATCGGCAATTCCGTGAATTCGGCACGACATATATATATATATATATATGTGTCCGTGTCCGCGCGCGCGCGCGCGTGTATATGTGTGTGTGTGTGTGTGTGTGTGTGTCCGCGTGTGTATATTCGTGTGTAACTATGTATATAATCATATGTGTCTGGTCTGGGTGCCTGTGTGTCACAATGTACTTGTTTTCTATAAAACGGATTATTATATATATATATATATCACTGACTCAATTTCAAGCTGTTGTTTTTGACAAGAACGCCTCGGCTTAATGCGCAATAATGCACCAACTAAGCATGTTAATCCATGTAATACATTGCTTATGTTCAACACGTGTGACGAAAATAACACGCACAGTTGAGTGAAAGCGAATTCTGATAGCTAAAATGCATTTTTGCTACGTTCTCTGTATATATATCTACGCGTGAAAAATGAACATCACACGCCAATGCTGTAACGTCTGTACAAACGTTTTTATTTTGGTTAATCGCTCCATTTAATTCCGCTATAATATAAATGTTCTCTCCCGCAAGGGATAAAAGTACAAATGTCTATATTTGTGTGACCTGAAGAGGGGGGGGGAGAGAGAGAGAGAGAGAGAGAGAGAGAGAGAGAGAGAGAGAGAGAGAGAGAGAGAGAGAGAGAGAGAGAGAGAGAGCGAGAGAGAGAGAGAGTGAGAGGGAGGGAGGGAGGGAGGGAGGGAGAGAGAGAGAGAGAGAGAGAGAGAGACAGACAGACAGACAGACAGACAGACAGACAGACAGAGACAGAGTCAGAGAGACAGAGAAAACAGAGACAGACAGACAGTCAGAGATTGTATATATAACACAATATGATATAATTATTTTTCTCTCCCTCGCCCCCGTGTCACCCTCACCCCTTCCTAGCTAATCACCACCTTCTATCGTGACCGAACCCCCCCCCCCCCCCCCCCCCCCACTGAGTGCATTTCAATCAGTGTCACATCCTTGCAATGTCTGTCGGCGCAAACTCCGTTTACTGTCTCTTTGTGTAACGAGGGAGACCCACATAACGTAGAACAGTTGAAATATCTGCAGCCGACAAATTCAAGTGCACCACTGTCAGGCAAACAGACAAACAGACAGACAGACGGACGGACGGATGAATGACGAAACACACACAGAAAGACAAACAGGCGGAAAAAAACCCAGACATACGGAAAGACAGTTGAACAAACAGACAGAGGGACGGATGGACGGACGGACGGACGACGAAACACCATACAGAAAGGCACACGCTGAAACAGACAGGCAAACAAGCAGACAGACGGACGGACGGACGGACGGACGGACGACGAAACACCATACAGACAGGCAAACGTTGAAACAGACAGGCAAATAAGCAGACAGAGGGATGGACGAACAGATGAACTGACGGGCAGACACAATAGCGAACAGATGAACTGACGGCCAGACACAATAGCGAACAGATGAACTGACGGCCAGACACAATAGCGAACAGATGAACTGACGGCCAGACACAATAGCGAACAGATGAACTGACGGGTAGACACAATAGCGAACAGATGAACTGACGGCCAGACACAATAGCGAACAGATGAACTGACGGGCAGACACAATAGCGAACAGATGAACTGACGGCCAGACACAATAGCGAACAGATGAACTGACGGCCAGACACAATAGCGAACAGATGAACTGACGGGCTGACACAATAGCGAACAGATGAACTGACGGCCAGACACAATAGCGAACAGATGAACTGACGGCCAGACACAATAGCGAACAGATGAACTGACGGGCAGACACAATGGCGAACAGATGACGGAGAGACAGGTACTTAGACAGACTATGAGATAGGCAGAATAAGATAAGCGCTTTGGGCATGACACTCGTTTTGCTGGGAACCAGTCAGATTGAGAGACCGACTCACAGAGAGACAGATCTATAGAATGGCTCACGGACGTTCAGAGAGAGAGAGAGAGAGAGAGAGAGAGAGAGAGAGAGAGAGAGAGAGACAGAGAGAGAGACAGAGACAGAGACAGAGACATAGAGACAGAGAGAGACAGAGACAGAGAGAGACAGAGACAGAGAGAGAGACAGAGAGACAGACAGATAGACAGAGAGAGAGAGAAAGACGGAGAGAGGGAGAGACAGAGAGAGAGACGGAGAGAGAGACGGAGAGAGAGAGAGAGAGAGAAAGAGAGAGAGATAGAGAGAAAAGGAGAGATCGATAGATAGAGAGCGAGAGACGGAGAGAGAGAGAGAGAGAAAGAGAGAGAGAAAGAGAGAAAGAGAGAGAGAGACAGAGAAAGAGAGAAAGAAAGAGAGAAAGAAAGAGAGAAAGAGAGAGAGAGAGAGAGAGAGAGAGAGAGAGAGAGAGAGAGAGAGAGACAGACAGACAGGCAGACAGACAGACAGACAATCGTCCTTCTAGACAATGCTATTCAAACCAATATTGCTTTATCTTTCCCGATTCTAACCTCCTATACCTCCCGCCACAAAATGTCATCTACCGTACACGCCGACAAAACCGGGCCACACCAAAAATAACACGTCATCACCAAAACCCGCACCACCACAACCACCAACCACCACCACCACTACCACCACCGACAACAACGAAGACAATTAATTAACTCACCTGTGCGGGTCAAACTTGGCGAACTTTTTCCACTCTTTGGGATCACTCGTGTAGGATTCCATGAGGGTTTTAACGTAGTCAATATTGATGTCATCGTCGGCAAATATTTTGTGCAGACGGGAAATAAGCTCCTTCAGGGAAGTAGGAGGAACGATAGACTTCGGATCCGAGTAGTCTTCTTCCACCTGTTCCTCTTCCATGTCCATTTCCACTTCTGCTTCATCGAGTTTGTTGGCCAAGTCTGGGTTCAACTGCTTGATTTCAGTATCGGACGCCATTGTGGTGTTGGTAGTCATGCAGAAAGTTGTGTCAACTTTTCGTGTGTGTCAGTCGGTGCTGGAGTGACGTTCTGCTGGTGTTCTTCGTGTTGGTTGTTCGCTCAGTTCAAGTCTCGCTGCACAGTTTTCGAGATAATGGTTGAGATGGTACGATTCGTTCAACAAAAAAACTCATACACGAAGGCGTTGTCATAGTTGCCAGATAAGGTAGGATAAAAATAACTTTTACCATAGATCCCTGTTAGTGCACACACACACACACACACACACACACACACACACACACACACACACACACACACACACACACACACACACACACATACATACGTACAAACAAACATACATACATACATACATACATATATATACATACACATACACACCTCACACACACACACACACACACACACACACACACACACACACACACACTCACACAAAAGATAAAGAAAAAAACGACTATTGTTCAAATACAATGTCTAGGCCGAAGCCCGATAACGACTTATAAAAGTGCCACGTCTTTTCTTGTTCATCTTCTTTCTTGTCCTACGTTATACAAGTAGGCCTACACTCTTCTCTGTATTTCTTATCTATCGAAGAGCCTAGGTCAGTGTTCGACTTACGCCTTGCGCCACAGTTGAAATACATTCTCGCATTCTGTGACCATGATAAAACAAAATCTAAAAAAAAATTATTAAAAAAATAAAACAGCAGATTCACCTTTTTCTCTCCTTTTTTTCCGGTCTCACTTCACTGCCTCGACGCTCACTCTGTAGAAAGGGATAGAGAGCAATGGAAATGTTCCAACTCAGTATAACCACCGGTTATGACCGGAAAGTGGAACGCGACACAAGTAATACACTCAGTCACGCACGCTGGAAAATCACTCGAGCACGTGTGTACGCTCGCAGTTCAGACGACCAACTAAACTATAATGTGTATGTTCCGGCTTTTTCTACATTGATCCCCGAACGCGTTATGTTGCGGCCTTTCGCGCATGCGCAGGACAGAATAGTGTATTTGCAACCAGCCGTATAGCGACACTAAAAACAGAACACCTGACAACTGCGACCACGCGTGACGACAACCGGAGAGATAAGCGTGCATGCATGAATGTTGACACTTTATATACGCACCTAGCCTCTCACTCACTGGGTGGCGTGTAAGTGTGTGTGTGTGTGTGTGCGTGTGTGTGTGTGTGTGTGTGTTTGTGTATGTGTGTGTTTGTGTGTGTTTGTGTATGTGTGTGTTTGTGTGTGTGCGTGTGGTGCGTATGTTCTCAAAATGCGTACAGAGGGAACAACAAAGTGTTTCGAGAATGACGTTTTTCTCGGTGACTTGATCATCATAGTTAGTGGAGAATAACATAGATCTAAGGTCCCTGCCATGCTATAATTTGACCCAATCTCATTTACATGATATACACACGTGTGAAAATATGGATTATTTATCACATGGGTGCACTCTAAATTTTATAACACTTTGAGAACATTGAAAGTGTTTAGGGTGAACACTTAAAGTGTTAGGGTGAACACATTTTTACACTTTTGGAACACAGAAAGTGTTCTCAATGTGTTATCCTGAAGCATCTTCTGCTACCTGAACACTTTTGGAACACATGGTAAACACTTTTTAGCACAGTGGAACACCAGGTGAACACACGTGTTCAACAAGTGTTCCACAAGTGTTCCACTTCGTCTTTTGGTCATGCTCCGAATAAAACAATACATTAAAAACATTTGGGCCATGAGCAGATTCGAACCCGAGACCTTCGCCTTGACATGTCAGCGCTCTACCGATTGACCTACGGAGACTCGTCGGGATCTAGCGTCGCTTAGAGTATATAATTTTTATACCCCCTAGACCGCTGCGGGACGTTTTTTTGTTTTTGTTTTTAATCGTGTTGTGCTTATATTTTTTCATCAAACATTTATTTCATCTGAGACATCTAATAAGCGGTAAGTATAAGCATTTTTATTTTTACACTTTAATAATGTTACTAATTGTCCCATCATGCTTCATCTGGACCAAAAAAGAACGTTGACACTTTTAGATCTGTGGACCTGTCTGCGTTGTCGCTGCGTTGATTTGGCTCAGGATTTCCGATTGTTATCTGTAAGTTGCTTGCTGAGATTTTGTATTAATTCATCTAAGCTTAGTCACTCGTATTTTTGTTGTAACATGTTCCCGTTACTTGTATCTGTGGACGTTTTAAGACAATTTCTCTAATTTTGCTGTCGCAACGGTTTCAGCTGATCAGTGGACCTTTTACATTAGTTCTGCGTTGGTAAATAAACTCTATTTCAATTTGATGTTGATTTTATGTTTTATTCTGGTTGATGTGCTTGGTTTTTTGTTATTGTTATACGTGTATGTCCAGGGGTTCCTTATAATGATAATGGTGGTCCAGTGAACGATACCTTCCGCCTGTGGTCACAGCAATACATTGGCAGATTTTCGGATTCTTCTTCTTCCTTTGGTTAGAGATCATAGATGTACGATCTGCACGCTAGATAAAGTGAAGCGGTAGGCTAAAAACAGCATACATTAATGAACAACATTCATCATAATAGTGGCCAGGTTGATTGTGTGCGCAATTTAGAATAATTCTATGCATGCTTGGTTGTATTTGATTTCACAGATCTATCACACTTTCAGGGAACTGGGAAGCCGTTTGAGCTGATGTGCCCATGTGGCGAATCGATGTGGGCGTAACCTGCGCACATTACTTCTGAATTGCACTGAGGATGAACAGGAGGCACTGACGGCAACCCAGACGTGTTTACCAAGGTACGCATGTCCTGCATTTGCATATATTGTGTAGTTTTGCAGAGAAATATTGACTTTCAAATTGATCTGATAAGTTTTGTTTGTTTGTTTGCTTAACGCCCAGCCGACTACGAAGGGCCATATCAGGGCGGTGCTGCTTTGACATTTAACGTGCGCCACACACAAGACAGAAGTCGCAGCACAGGCTTCATGTCTCACCTAGTCACATTATTCTGACACCGGACCAACCAGTCCTAGCACTAACCCCATAATGCCAGACGCCAGGCGGAGCAGCCACTAGATTGCCAATTTTAAAGTTTTAGGTATGACCCGGCCGGGGTTCGAAGCCACGACCTCCCGATCACCGGGCGGACGCCTTACCACTAGGCCAATTGTGCCGGCGGTTGCGGAATCATTGATTATACTATTTGCTGAAATACTCTGTTTCAAAATTAATATCTCCGTGCAAAACACACCAGACAGTCGCCAAACTCATATGTGGACACACACACACACACACACACACACACACACACACACATACACACACACACACACACACACACTCACAGCCAGCCCCCTCTCCTTCCACATTTGACAGAAATCTAAATGTTGATACACAGTTTCACAATAAACAAAAGTATGAGAATCAGAACACTTGTCAGTGTTGCTACGATGTGGAACTTCAGTAAAATAGTGTTTGATTTCTTAACATGCATCTTGTGTGTGCAGGAACCATACTGCTTGGCTGAGGCAGTTCACTTTCTGGAGATGGAGCTAACAGTAATGCGACGAAACCTTGTGGATGCACTTCATGTAAGTTTAAGGCCAAAAAAAAAAATAGGTCTGTTTACGGTAACCCGACCGACCCTAGTTTTTTCGCGCGACCCTAGACTTTTTTTTGGCATTTGGGAATAAAAATAAAAAAAAATAAAAATCTTGGTTTTTTGGCAAAATAACGTAAAAATATGGGTTTTTTGAAAAAAATAAAAAAATAAATAAAATAAAATCCCGACCTACCGACCCTATTTTTTTGGCCTATGTTACCGTAAACAGACCTATTTTTTTTTTGGCCTAAGCTTTCTGTGGGATACAGCGCAGTTACATTTTGAGAATGCTGCCTTATTTTGCAGTCTTCTCCTTAAAAGGTGGAAAAAATATACATATTTTTAAGTTCAGTGAGTGCTGAGGCCTGCAATGATAAAATGTTTTCCTGAACTAAGTCTACTCAGAATTTCCATTCGTTATGGTAGAGTAGTGCTGTAAACACTGAGGCCAGCTTTAGTCAAAGCATGGCCAACAGACAACACGCTGCTGATCCGCTTGGATCTGCCATTGCCGCTAACAGTGTATGCAGGGTGCATTCAATATGACACCCTTTTCTTTTGAAAATATTCTCATCGGAGTTTATGATTGGTTTTGACAGTGATCGCTGGCCTCCAATGGTCGCTGACAAGGTGTTTTCCTTCGGTTCACGTAGGTTTAGCTTGAGATCACGTGAGTTAAAAGCGATCCGTTTGTAAGTTTTGGTTAGTTTGATCTAAATATTTTAGAAAATTATGATAGAAATTAGAATGCATTTTATATTAAAGAATGCATTCCATATCATAGAACACATTCTATATTTATAGAATGCATTCTATAAAATAGAAAACATTGTATAATATAGAATGCATTCAATCATACTTGTCATTTGCCCAGAAATGTATTCTATTATAGAATGCATTCTATAACGTCCAACAATGCATTCTTATGATAGAATGCATTCCATAAAGCGCCACAAAACTTCTACAGGCCAGCTCGGTATGGTCCCTGCTTCGAAAGCAGATCTACAAACACTCTCACACACAGCTCTCTCTTTCTCTCTGTCTCTGTCTCTCTGTCTCTCTCTCTCTCTGTCTCTGTCTCTCTCTCTCTCTCTCTCTCTCTGTGTGTGTAGTTCTGCTTTTCTTTGCGGGGCTGGCCTGTTGTAGTTTCGGGACATTATGCATATAAATTATAATGCATTTCAGGACGTTAAAGAACGCATTCTATCATAAAAAGCATTTTGGTATTTTGTGTAAATAGAAATAGAATGCATTTTATCATAGAGTTCGGAACGTTATAGAATGCATTCTATAATATAGAATACATTACAAAATAAATGATTTCCTTATAATTCATTATTTAGATCAAACCAACAAAACTTAGGTAGTTTCTTTACAAACGGATTACTAGAGGGTCGGTGCATTCAATATGACACCCTTTTCTTTGAACTAAAACTCATCGGAGTTCACGATTAATTGCGACAGTGATCTTTGGCTTCCAGTGATTGTTGACAAGGTGTTTTCCCTGGGTTCACATAGGTTTAAGAACGAGTTAAGGAAAACGGGCGTGCTCAAGGCCTCGCCACATTAGCAGTACGGTTTACTGCTTACCTTATATAAACAATTTGTAGAGTGCCATTTTCCAGAGTGGCCACGCGCTAATGAAATCCTTGCGAAAGACCTATTTTAATTCTACTTTTTGTTCTTAGGGACAGACTCCTGCTTCAAGAGAGATTACTTTTTGCATTCAGTCGTGTGTGCATGTGCGTGCATGCGAGTGTCATTGTGTGTTGGGAAGGTGAGAGCGAATTGGACGTGACGTATTTGTTCTCTGTTATGTGACCTATGCCCGTTCTGGAATAAAAAAAGTTTACCTGTAACTGCGATTGTTGGAGATCTGCTGACAGCAAGAAGAAGTCCACTATTAGTTAAGATTTACACTTCAGTGTTATCAATTAAGTACAAACGTTTAACACAAACCTGTTAAGAGTTGGAAATGCATCATGTTCTAAAACTCACTTTTATTTCGAACAGGATGTTCCGGACAGCGAGTTGAAAACTAAACCAAAGACCAAGGGCCTGGAATCCTCCCAACTCTGAAGGGTGTTTTTGTGATCGGACTTTCGTGTGTGAACTTTCAAGATGGGGTTTACCAGAGCTCCGTTCATATTATTTAATAGCAACATATACCGAGCAACAAAAGAAACGCGAAAAAATTCTGCAATGTTTGATTGACAAAATCTCGAACAATTATGGAGTTAGAATTATCAAACCACAACATTTTGATGAAGGCATGTTTGACACAGCTGTTGCGTGAGTATTTTGATGCTGCGATTGTTTCAACACACAGGACAAAACGAAGTTTTGGAGGTCTCGCTCAGTCAGCCTTCATCGCGTTCTCTGGCCACTGATCGGACACTGGTTGCTTCCAGTGATGATCCTGGTATTGTCAGCGGCTGAATTGAATCGATGTCGAAGACGTTGTGGAAGGAAATTGCGATCTTGTCTTATTGGGGTAATGCGAAAAAATCTACCGCGTTGCATAACTGCAGTGCTTCCAATGTCACCAGAACATTGCAGAAGGTGATAAACTGTTGACACATGCACGTTTAAAGCCCATGCCAGCGCTTCTGGATCACCCCCAGCTTTAAATCGACCTGGCATTTTGGTGGTGTCAATCTTGGCATCCTGGCTGTTTCAAAAGTGAGACTGGCAGCAAGCGTGCCATGGTCTCTTTTGGTTGCTAATGCATTAGTGAACACATCTCACACATCAGATTTCTCCTGCTCCACTTGCACGTGCTGCGAGCGCGCATTATGTGTTTTACGATAAACCTGCTTGTCCCGTGTGTTAAAACAGTCACAGCATCAAAATAATCACACAAAAGCAAGGTCAAACATGCCTTCATTAAACTTTTGTAGTTTAATAATTCTAACTCTATAATTGATGAAGATTTTGTCAATCAAACAATGACGAATTTTGTTGCTCGGTATATTATGTGTTCAACAATTCCTACCCCAGACCCGTTTGTTCTGCGACTGCTGCAGACATTTCTTTTTGTCAATTAAAAATGCTTCTTTGCTCACAAAATTTGATTTTAATGTCTTTCTGAATTGTATGACAGTGCAGGATGAAAGTGTTCCAAAAGTGTTCTAAAAGTGTTCCAAAAGTGTTCTAAAAGTGTTCCAAAAGTGTTCCAAAAGTGTTCTAAAAGTGTTCCAAAAGTGTTCTAAAAGTGTTCTAAAAGTGTTCCAAAAGTGTTCCAAAAGTGTTCCAAAAGTGTTCTAAAAGTGTTGACCTGAACACTTTTATGTGTTCAAAAGTGGTTACAGCAGGGTGAACACTTAAAAGTGTTCAGATGTGAACACTTTTGGAACACTTTTGGAACACTTTTGGAACACTTTTTTGAGTATAGAACACTTTTTGTGTTCCAAAAGTGTTCCAAAAGTGTTCTACTAAAAGGGTGTTCAGAAGTGGTTACAGAAAGGGTGTTCAGGAGTGGAACACTTTTGTTTAGAGTGTGGTTCCTCGAGCGTGTTATGGGATAAAGAGCGGTTCTCACAGAAGGTGGTTTTTTTCCGCCACGAATCTGGGTACAGGCATGAGACCAAGGGTAGGGCGGATGGTGGCGAGAGAGGTGAAGGGACGGGGAATGTTTACAGTGCCGTGTGTCGGGCTGTGAGCAATGCCCACCAATGTTTAGCTCAGGCACCGTCGCGGCAGACGCGCCTTAGTTGTATGCGGGAAAATGCAGCGCGCTATTCTGGCCATCTGGCCAACTGTCGTCCTCATCTCTAAGGCAGACTGATACTAAGAGGTGTAAGTTACACCCACCTTCAGGCTCAGGCATTTTCAAACGCTCGACTCAAGACTAGGTAGCAACTTCAGAGAGTGTGGTGGTTGTTCTTCGGGTCCGAAGAAGACTTTTTCGTTTTGCATCCTATCTATGTACACGGAGGTGGCTCTGCAATCCTAGTCTGGATGCGCAGAGTCTGAAACAGTAGGGGCACTGGAAGTCTGTTGTGGCCACTGCCGGTTTAGCGCTATGGCGTTGCTTTTCAGAGAGTGTACACACAATCATAATAACCAACACACATATGGCTAGGATTGTACATGGGATGGGCGGGGATGTAGCTCAGTCGGTAGCGCGCTGGATTTGTATCCAGTTGGCCGCTGTCAGCGTGAGTTCGTCCCCACGTTCGGCGAGAGATTTATTTCTCAGAGTCAACTTTGTGTGCAGACTCTCCGCCTCGGTGTCCGAACACCCCCGTGTGTACACGCAAGCACAAGACCAAGTGCGCACGAAAAAGATCCTGTAATCCATGTCAGAGTTCGGTGGGTTATAGAAACACGAAAATACCCAGCATGCTTCCTCCGAAAACGGCGTATGGCTGCCTAAATGGCGGGGTAAAAAACGGTCATACACGTACAATTCCACTCGTGCAAAAAAACACACGAGTGTACGTGGGAGTTTCAGCCCACGAACGCAGAAGAAGAAGGAGAAGTACCTGGGACAAAAGCATCAGTCCACTGCGACACATACAACAATACAATACAATACAATACAATACAATACAATACAATACAATACAATACAATACAATACAATACAATAAACTTTATTAATCTCTAAAAGAGAAATTGCATTGCTGAGCTTTTGTGTCCGTAATAAAACATACATAAAACATACCAACAATCAACAATCAACCGCCAGCTGTTTTATTTCTTTTTACAGAGTGGGGATTGTTTTGCTGACTAATGATTTTGCAAGCTGACAGAAATGAAGATTTCTTACTCTGAAAGAGAAGCAGCCAAGCTGTTTGTTTGTTTGTTTGTTTGTTTGCTTAACGCCCAGCCGACCACTAGGGGCCATATCAGGGCGGTGCTGCTTTGACATATAACGTGCGCCACACACAACTTGACAGAAGTCGCAGCACAGGCTTCATGTCTCACCCAGTCACATTATTCTGACACCGGACCAACCAGTGCTAGCACTAACCCCATAATGCCAGACGCCAGGCGGAACAGCCACTAGATTGCCAATTTCTTTTAAAAATCTTAGGTATGACCCGGCCGGGGTTCGAACCCACGACCTCCCGATCACGGGGCGGACGCCTTACCACTAGGCCAACCGTGCCGGTGCCAAAAGTGGGTGCCACCCAAACAAGACTGACTGACTGACTATTAGGGTTTAACGTCCTCTTAGACCAACTGGTCTATATTGGGACAGGTATTGGTAATACGCTGAAGATATGGTGTGATACTTTGATTCGAACAAGCCCGCTGTGGCTGTCTTCTTCGACACACCAGCATTGGGTTTGTCTCGTCAAAGTATCGAAATACGATCATGATAATCAGAGACGAGAGATGATGCATGCGTGTCTTCGTGTTTTCCAAGCCCTGAGACTTTCGCTGTGAACGTGGGATCTTTTTCGTGCGCATGTGTGCACACGGGGGTGTTCGGACACCGAAGAGAGTCTGCACAAAGTTGACTCCGAGAAATAAATCTCTCGCCGAACGTGGGGATCGAACCCACGCTGATAGCGACCAACTGACTACAAAGCCAGCGCGCTACCAACTGAGCTACGTCCCCGCCCTGTGCAAAACTCTGGGCACATCCCCAACGCCGGGCTAAGATCATCACATTACTTGGGCGAAGTCTACTTCGCGAAGCTCGCTGCACTAAGCTTGCGAACTGATTTTTACACCCCCGGTATAGGGGTGTGTATAGGTTTCGCTCGATGTGTTTGTTTGTTTGTTTGTTTGTGTTCGCATATAGATCTCAAGAATGAACGGACCGATCGTCACCAAACTTGGTGAACAGGTTCTATACATTCCTGAGACGGTCCTTACAAAAATTGGGACCAGTCAAACACACGGTTAGGGAGTTATTGGTGGATTAAAATTATACAAGGACTTATAGAGGGACATCTTAATGGTCAAAGGGAAATAACCATTCTCACTCAGTCACTGCCACCAACTGAGAAGGTTATTTCCCTTTGACGGGGGTGTTTTTCCTACCTCGTAGGAATTTCTTGGTTTTTTGGTAAAGATAAAATAGAAATAAAGAAAGTAATCGGAACACGAAAATAAATCCCCCACCCCGAAACAACAAAACAACAAAACAACAACAACAACAACAACAACAACAACAACAACAACAACAACAACAACAACAACAACAGACAAAGAAAAAAAGGAAGAAAAAAACCCGTTGTAAACATGAAATTGAACAACAACCGTTCTTCCATTCTGTCCTCTTTCTTTCCTTCCTTTTTTTTCCTCCGCCACGAACCGCTTCAGTATTACTCTGCGAAGCGTCCATAGCACATACACAGTCTGCGTTGCGATTTTACGGTCTCTATCTGTCATACAGCCCTTCAAATGCCTGCCTGCGGTCGTTCAGCCGACCTTTTATGAAAGCAGACGACTGACGTGGGTTACGTACTTGCTCTCTGGAAACTGTGCGGCCATGGTCAGATTACTGTCACGCTCCGCTACCCGAGCTTTTCTTTATTTGGTGTTTAACGTCGTTTTCAACCACGAAGGTTATATCGCGACTGACGAGGGAAAGGGGGGAGATGGGATGATAAGGGAAAGGGGGGAGATGGGATAGAGCCACTTGTTAAGTGTTTCTTGTTCACAAAAGCACTAATCAAAAAATTGCTCCAGGGGCTTGCAACGTAATACAATATATGACCTTACTGGGAGAATGCAAGTTTCCAGTACAAAGGACTAAACATTTCTTACATACTGCTTGACTAAAATCTTTACAAACATTGACTATATTCTATACAAGAACCACTCAACAAGGGTAAAAGGAGAAACAGAATCCGTTAGTCGCCTCTTACGACATGCGGGGGGCAGAGAAATAAGGATGTGGAAAAGAAGACTTTTGGTAAGTGAAATAAAGGTGATGGATCCAGTCAGGTAGAAATAAGACAACAAGAAAAGAATTGGAAAACTGCAGGGAATAGTAGGGAGAGTTTTCTTGGAAGGAAATAAAGGTGAAAGGACTGGTAAGGCAGACATAAGACAAAAGAAGAGAAGTAAAGGGGTGGGGTAGCTCTGTGGAAACACTCCCGCCGCGTGAAGGCGACTCCATGGGAGCACTACCCGAGCAGGACTCTGATGCACAATGGAACTCCTCCTTTGTTGTGTGTTGAAGACCCCACCCACCCCACCACCTCCCCCGTTTAAAGACCCTCCCCTCCCCCCCCCCCCCACCCCTATACTGACAACTTTTTTTCTCAGATTTTCTTTTCGTGATGTCCGTGAACGTGGCTCTATTTTTCAGACGCCTTTTATTCCAAGACCTGTTGATTTTCTCAGAATGTTGGCGTCCAAAAACGGGTCGGGGTGCCGGGTTGGGGTAGGGGGGGTGGGGGTGGGGTGTGGGGGCGGGGGGTTGGGAGTTGTTGTTTAGGGTGGGGGTGGGTGGGTTGGGGGGGATGGAGGGAGGGTGTGTGTGTGTATATGTGTGTGTGTGTGTGTTTGTGTGTGTGTATGTGTGTGTGCGTGTATGTGTGTGTGTGTGTGTATATGTGTGTGTGTGTATGTGTGTGTGTATGTGTGTGTGTGTGTGCGTGTGTGTCTGTGTGTGTATGTGTGTGTGTGTGTGTATGTGTGTGTGTGTGTGTGTGTGTGTGTATGTGTGTGTGTGTGTGTGTATGTGTGTGTGTGTATATGTGTGTGTGTGTGCGTGCGTGCGTGTGTGTGTGTGTGGGGGGGAGGGTCCACTGTAATTGCAGATATTATCTTCCTCAGACAGCAGGTCCGGGTTACTGTTCGCGGGAACTAACATAATGAGGAACTTGACGAATGTTTTAAACTAGCTTTCATTGATAACTTTAAAAAAAAGGCTTTATTCGCATGTTGTTGATGAAGCTTTCTTCTTCTACTCAAAAGCATATCTAATTCAGATTACTGTTTGCGGGAAGTCTCGAACTTAATGGAACTTGAAGAAAGTTTTTTATTTTTTTTAGCTGTCACAATTACTGGCCAAGAAATGGCTACATCATGCTGCTGATTATGCTTGCCTTCTCTTACTCCCGGACGGAAAACACTCCTCGCGCCCCCTAATTGGCGTAGAGGCGCGTCCCCCGGGTGGTGGATGGGGGAGCCTTCTCTACTAACTTCTGAGAGAAGGTCGCATCACTCTCGATGCCGTGAACCTAATTAGGATCTTTTTCTTGTTTCTTCTCTATTTCTGCCTCCCCAAAGTCCTTTTACTTTCCTTTTCTCACCCATAAAATTCTTCACTTATTACCCTTGTTAAGTGGTTCTTGTATAGAATATAGTCAATGTTTGTAAAGATTTTAGTCAAGCAGTATGTAAGAAATGTTTAGTCCTTTGTACTGGAAACTTGCATTCTCCCAGTAAGGTCATATTATTGTACTACGTTGCAAGCCCCTGGAGCAATTTTTTGATTAGTGCTTTTGTGAACAAGAAACACTTAACAAGTGGCTCTATCCCATCTCCCCCCTTTCCCCTATCCCATCTCCCCCCTTTCCCTCGTCGCGATATAACCTTCGTGGTTGAAAACGACGTTAAACACCAAATAAAGAAAAGGAAAATACAGTTTACACATAGTATACATTACTGTCCCTTTGGACATTTGCCATATTGTGTTGAATTTTGAGAAACAGTTTTGCTACCTGGTACGTACATTTCTAAGACTTGAAATTGCTTTTAGTACGTTTTGCTTAATATATGGAACTATTTTTTCTCTTACTCAAGTTGGTAACTGTTCGCGGAAAGTCGCAATTTTTAAGTAACTAGCAGTCAACTTTACTACCAAGAAATGGTTTTACATGTTACTTATTGGACTTTTTTTACATTTAGTCAAGTTTTGACTAAATGTTTTAACATAGAGGGGGGAATCGAGACGAGGGTCGTGGTGTATGTGTGTGTGTCTGTCTGTCTGTCTGTCTGTCTGTCTGTGTGTGTGTGTAGAGCGATTCAGACTAAACTACTGGACCGATCTTTATGAAATTTTATATGAGAGTTTCTGGGAATGATATCCTCAGACGTTTTTTTCATTTTTTTGATAAATGTCTTTGATGACGTCATATCCGGCTTTTCGTGAAAGTTGAGGCGGCACTGTCACGCCCTCATTTTTCAACCAAATTGGTTGAAATTTTGGTTAAGTAATCTTCGACGAAGCCCGGACTTCGGTATTGCATTTCAGCTTGGTGGCTTAAAAATTAATTAATGACTTTGGTCATTAAAAATCTGAAAATTGTAAAAAAAAATAAAAATTTATAAAACGATCCAAATTTACGTTTATCTTATTTTCCATCATTTGCTGATTCAAAAAACATATAAATATGTTATATTCGGATTAAAAACAAGCTCTGAAAATTAAATATATAAAAATTATTATCAAAATTAAATTGTCCAAATCAATTTAAAAACACTTTCATCTTATTCCTTGTTGGTTCCTGATTCCAAAAACATATAGATATGATATGTTTGGATTAAAAACACGCTCAGAAAGTTAAAACAAAGAGAGGTACAGAAAAGCGTGCTATCCTTCTTAGCGCAACTACTACCCCGCTCTTCTTGTCAATTTCACTGCCTTTGCCATGAGCGGTGGACTGACGATGCTACGAGTATACGGTCTTGCTGAAAAATGGCATTGCGTTCAGTTTCATTCTGTGAGTTCGACAGCTACTTGACTAAATATTGTATTTTCGCCTTACGCGACTTGTTTTTTTTAACTCTGAATTTAAACATGGTTCGACGGGCGCGGTGGCCTAGTGGATAAGACATCGGCCTCCTAATCGGGAGGTCGTGAGTTCAAATCCCGGCCGCGGCCGCCAGGTGGGTTCAGAATGGAGATTTTTCCGATCTCCCAGGTCAACTTATGTGCACACCTGCTAGTGCCTTATCCTATGACGGCTTACTAGTGCCAAAACCTCATAATTGTAATTATCAAGGAAAAATTAGTAACTAACTTTAATTACTAACTTTCACCTGTTAATTACTAATTTTTAGTTTTGGCTCACTTCCTGACGGATTGCCAGTGCCAAAACTAAAAATTAGTAATTTTCCCGTGAAAATGAGTAACTAACAGGTGAAAACAGTAACTGACAGCGTTAATTAGTAATTATCACGTGATAATGGGTAACCCCAGGTTTTGGCACTAGTAAGCCGTCATAGCGCTTACTAGTGCCAAAACCTCATAATTGTAATTATCAAGGAAAAATTAGTAATTTTCCCTTGATAATTACCATTTTCACGTGTTAATTACTAATTTTCCCGGGAAAATTACTAACTTTCACCTGTTAATTACTAATTTTTAGTTTTGGCTCAATTCCTGACGGATTGCTAGTGCCAAAACTAAAAATTAGTCATTTTCCCGTGAACATTACTAATTATCCCGTGAAAATGAGTAACTAACGAGTGAAAACAGTAACTGACAGCGTTAATTAGTAATTATCACGTGATAATGGATAACCTCAGGTTTTGGCACTAGTAAGCCGTCATATTATCCTCCTTCGTGTGTACACGCAAGCACAAGACCAAGTGCGCACGTAGTAAAAGATCCTGTAACCCATGTCAGAGTTCGATGGGTTATAGAAACACGAAAATACCCAACATGCTTCCCCCAAAAGCGGCGTATGGCTGCTTGAATGGCGGGGTACTGAAAAACGGTCACACACGTAAAAACCCACTCGTGCAAAATCATGAGTGAACATGGGAGTTTCAGCCCATGAACGAAGCAGAGAAGAAGCTGTACACGGGGAGTCTCAAATTGGGTGTGTTTAGCTAGCAGCCATGTTTACTGTCAAGAAATGGATACAGATACAGTTTACAAAACCTTCTTTTACTCTGATTTCAAACACATAGAAATGAAGATGAAAGTCGCTTGTACATTTTAATGCTTGTTATTCTCCAAGGTGCCAGGAGATTGGTTCCGTATAACTCTCACTTACTCTATTGAATATGCCGTTAGCATTTTAGAATGCTTAAGTCCTGTTCACATGGCAGACTTCCAACCAACGTTTTACCCAAACTTTCAATCGATTTTAGTCAGTGGCACCCAACGAAAGCGGAGTGAAGCTGACTATGCTCTCAGAGTATAGTGTGGGGAACCCAAATGGGCAAACGAGCTCACACGTCACCAGAATTTCTGGAACGCTGAAGAAGAAGAAGAAAAAGTCAGTGGCAAGTCAAATCAAAATCGCTGTCCATGTGAACAGCACACACGCGCAAACTAGTTCTAAGCCAGACTGTACCATTCGGGAATGTCCAGTCGTCTGCGTTGTTTTCCGGAGAAGGGAAGTAACTGCATTAGCGTGGGTTGGCTAGAGCTAACCAATCAGTAAGCGCGATAAGAAAAGTCTGGTCAAAATCGCTGACGAGTCAAGGCCGAATAGTCGAGCAGTGCTCAACTGAGTTTTGGAGTCGCTGACGAGTCTGGCCCGAATCGTTCCTCAATCGCTGGGGCCGTTCACATGGTAGATTTTTCGCCGATTCGGCCTCGACGACTCGGGAGCGATTTTCAAACGACTAAAGTTGGGCAAAAGTTGGTTGCAAGTCTTCCATGTGAACAGCATTTTACGTGCCTTTGACTTTGTCCCACAGTACAAGCAATTAATGTTCAGATTGCTGCTCCCGGGAAGTCCCAAATCCTAAGAAACTGGAGGAAAGCGTTTAGCTAGCTGTCACGATTACTGCCCAAGAAATGGCTTCACATTAGGTTATTGGAACTTCCTTGCCTATGTTACTCTGACAGCCAACATAGTTCTGATTTATTGTTTCAAAGTCTCAAATTGTATGGAATTTGAAGAAGGAAAAAAGTTTCACTGACACGGAAATTTGATTAAATTTACATTGGACGTCTTTCAGTTTAATTCGTCCGAAAACCTTGCCAAAATTGTGCGCAACTATAACAAACATTCAAAATGTGTCCTCGAGTTGTGTTCAATAATATGTCCCATTCATTACAACTGACCGATCTCGGCATCCAGAAAAAAACAAAACAAACAACAACAACCCTACTCTGTGCGTTTCGTTTCAAGGGAGTTAGTTTTGAGTGTCAGTGTTTTGCTCAGTTTTTTTTAGTACAGCTGTCATCGGACAGCATTTGGACAATCAAAACGCCCAAACTAATAATGTATCATTTTCAGTTTCACTGGCGCTGCATTCACGCTCATTCTCCCCCACCCCCCCTCTCTCTATACCCTCAAAAAAATCTCTTTCTCTCACCCTCTCTGTCTCTGTCTTGTCTTTCTGTCTGTCTCAGTGTCTCCCTCTCTGTGTCTCTCTCTCACTCACTCTCTTTCTCACGCTCTCTCTGTCACGCTATATGTCTCTCTCTCTCTTTCTTCCCATCTCTCTCTCTTTCTCACGCTCTCTCTGTCACGCTATGTCTCTCTCTCTCTCTCCCTCTCTCTCTCTCTCTCTCTCTCCCTCTCTCTCTCTCTCTCTCCCTCTCTCTCTCTCTCTCTCAACCCCAAGAATCCCAACCCCCGCCCTATCATTGCCAAGTTCCAACGTTGGGGCGATGCGATGCGTCTCATGAAAGACCGTGAGGCACGAAGCGACATGGAGCACGACAACCTGAGAGCGGCCCAAGATCTCACCAGACGGCAGACCCAGAAGCTGAAACAGCTGAGGGAGGAGGGGAAGACGGCCTACTACACAAACGGCAAGCTACGCTTCCATGACAACCCCAGAAACAACGATGATCGCCGTGCTGACAACCGCCGGCCGGGTGGCCCCGGTTTGTTGACAAACACCGACCCGGAGACGCCCCCTGATCACGAGCAGCGTCAACCAATCAGCGAAGTAGAAATAGAGCGTGACGTCAGTGACACTCAGGGTCACAGCCGTGACACTGAAGAAAATTCCGGTCGGAATTCCGGGCAGAGTGACGCCAGAGATAAGCGTGTGACCCGCTCAGCAAATCGGCAGGGCCACAAAGACACGACATTGGGTGGCAATAGTGGAGGTGGTGGGTACTCGGCCTACATTCGCAACGTGCGTGGAACTCCCACCCGTGCAGGAAACAGCGAATAGGGGCGTGGCCAAATAGGTCAACAAGAATCATCCCCTGTTCCCCTGAAGCATGGAGTACCTCAGGGCTCTGTTCTAGGCCCGGTTCTGTTTACACTATATACACAGGACCTATCTGACGTCATCTCGAGGCATGGCTGCGAACACCACAAGTATGCCGACGACACCCAAATAGAGGATTCTGCTCCCCCCAGTGATTTTCCAAAAGTGGTTAAAAACACTGAGCGCTGCATTGAGTCAGTTAAAGACTGGATGATAGACAATAAACTCAAGCTGAATGACTCAAAAACTGAGGTGATGCTGTCAGGCTCAAGGCATGCTTTAAATCAGATTGACTGTACTTCCCTGACAATAGGCGACACTCAGATTGTTTCCCAAACCGCTGTTAAGGACCTAGGCGTGTACCTGGACTCTGCTCTGACAATGCAAAAACACATTAGTTTTGTTTGTAAATGTGCCTTTTTTTTTGAGTTGCGCAAGATTTCCTCTGTCAGATCATTCCTGACACTCCAAGCCACTGTTCAACTTGTCTCCTCTCTGATCCTGAGTCGACTTGACTACTGCAACTCATTGCTTGCCGGCCTCCCCACTGAAGAACTTGATCGCTTACAGAGAGTCCAGAACAGTGCTGCAAGGCTCATTCTGCAGAAGTCTAAGAAAGACCATGTCACTCCCCTACTTACCACCCTTCACTGGCTTCCTATGAAGTACAGAATCGAGTACAAGCTCGCTCTGTTAGGGTACCGCTGTTTTGAGAAATCACTCCCCCCCCCTATTTGTCCCATTCCCTCAGTATCTACGAGCCATCCCGTTCTCTCAGATCCTCCTCTGAAAAACTCCTTCGCATCCCCAAAACCAGGACCAAGACCTTTGGTGAAAGAACCTTTAGGTACCAGATTCCGACCGTCTGGAACTCGCTTCCAAGTTCTATCCGTGATTCCAGCAGCCTTTCCTCCTTCAAAACCCAACTCAAAACATACCTGTTTCGTAAAGCCTTTGCTTAGCCTGAGTAGACTCTCCACAACTCTATTCTGTTTTGGAACTCTCTACCCTGTATGTGCTTTATGGTCTCTTTGTAAATGGTATCTTTGTGTGTGCGCGTGCGTGCGCGCGCGCGCGTGTGTGTGTGTGTGTGTGTGTGTGTGTGTGTGTGTGTGTGTGTGTGTACTTTTAACATTGTACGCTAAGTTTTGCTTAGTGCTTGGGTTCTTGGTGTTATGTCTCAGTTAAATGTATGCTTTGTATGCTTGTTGATTTGTGCTAGTGTGAGCTTGGGAACGACAGTTACGGTACACATGCACTCTGGTGCATCCGTGTGAACTCGTGGTACCTCTATACTATCGGGGATCCATTAAGGTTTCCGAGACTGAGTTTCATTTCTATTGAATTGGTCTCGCGGAATAGCCGATTCTAAAATTTGCATAGGTAAAACGATTGTTTTTTTTTGGTACAAGCCTCTGGAGTAAATTTTGTGATTAATGTTTTTGTGAACAAGAAACAATTGACAGGTGGCTTTGTTCTATTTCCTTTTTTCCCTCCGCCGCGATGTAAAGTTGAATAGTTGAAGGTGACGTTAGGCACTAACTAAAGAAAGTGGGGTTGCCTGACACCCCTCGAGTTGAATGGGTTAATCTTGTGACACCGGTGCACAGGATGTGAACGCTAAAACTGTGCTTTTGCTTGGAATCTTTGAGGGAAGAAGGCGTGTATTTGGTGCGGCGTGTTTTTAATGCCGTGGTGTGACATGTCTGTCACGGCCGGAAATCTTTCCGGAATGTGAGGATTCTTTTGCTGGTAGGTTAAAACAATTTTCTTTCTGTAAATGGGTAGGCGGTGAAAAGGATGTATGCTGCTTGGGGGGAGGATTTATTTGAATGTTCAAGTAGATTGTTTTGTGAGTTGGAATGGTTGGGAAGATTTTTGTGTGTGAATGCTTTAGAAGACCGTTGTTTGAGAGAACGGTATATGTATTGTAGGCATGTTATTTGGTAGGAATGATGTGTTTTGTTGTTTAATGAGTTAGCTTGTGGTAGTTGAAATTGTTGATTTGTTTACGTATGCTTACGGCGTGCATTCTGTGTTTACAGGATGGCCGAGTGTGCGACGGGGTTTAGTTAGGTCTGGGTTTAGTTACTAGTTAGGTCTTTCTTTCTAGAGGGGTTCTTTTTAGTTAGGTCTGGGTTTAGTTAGTTCTGGTTTAGTTAGGTCTGGTTGGTTTAGTTAGGTCTGGTTGGTTTAGTTAGATCTTTTCTTTTTTAGTGGGTCGTAGATTTGTTTTTATAGACTAGGTTTTGTTAGTGAAGAGTAGTTAGATTTAGTGGAGAGATTTTGGTCAGATTTTGTTAGAGTTTTTGTAGATTTGGTTTTTTTTAAAGAATTGTTTTTTTTTAGGTTGTTTTTTTAGATTTCGTTTGTGTAAATTAGAGTCTCATTGTGGTTTTTTTTGGATTAAAGTTGAGAGTGAGGATTTAGAGTAGAGTGTAGTTTGGGGAAAGGATTTGGTGTGTTTTAAAGGGTATCTTTAGGGGAAGAATGTAGCTTTAGAATGAAGAGTGAGAATATTGTTTTTTTTGAAGTTGTTTAGTCCTATACAGTGAAAGTTGTATTTGAAGATAAACCCCCGTTATCCCACATTTTCCCCATTTCATCGTATGGAATAAAAGAACCTGGGTAATATAACTTGTGTCGTCTGCTTTAGTGTTTGAGTTCAGTACGAAAGAGGAAAGTAGATTGGCACACGGTTACATTTGGCGCTGCGGAGCAAGGGTGGGTAGGGGGTGTTACTGTTAGGGCTAGGATTAGAGTAGGTTAGGGGACCCCGTCGCACAGGGAGAGGATGGCAGGCATGCAGTCCGGACGCGGGCTGGTGTCGAGGAGACAGACGTGTGTGAAGTTGGAGGGAGTCCGGGCGTGACGTCGACGGATGCGGCTTTGTTGTCAACATTGCCATTTAGTTTGTTAATCCGTGGAAGAAAGGATTACAGTGATTAACATTTCTTTTTATTCTGTTAATCCACAGAAGAAGGATTTCAACGATTAACATTTCTTCGGACGTTTGTGAAAGACTGTTTGCACACCGTACAAAGAGACAGAGTTGGGGAGTGGACCAGCACTGGAAGAGTGTGTTCGATTATGTTGATTTGATATTATGACTGACATGTGTAGTTGTATGTTTGATTATGCTACATGGTGATGTGATGTGATTACTAACACTTTTGGTTGTGTTGTATGTATGCTGGGTGGTGTGGGTTTTTTCTTGGTTGCCAGTAAGAGCTTGGTTTAACTTGTATTACACAAGTGTTGACAAGTTTCGAATAACCTTCTGGTTGAAGAAACGTAACACCAACACAGGTCAATGTTATAAATACCAACCTTTTAAAATACCAACCTTTTAAAATACCAACCTTTTAAAATACCAACATGGATGAATCTGGTTTGGAATTTACTTCGGCCGCTGATTTTTCACAGACACCGTTGGGGCAGGGAAGGGGAAGGATTGTAAGAGAAGGAGGGGATTTGCGGAGAATGGCTACAGAGTTGAGTAGCATGAGGGAAAGTTTAGAGGCAAAATCCGCCCCGAAAGTTGTTGTTTCGAAACCCCCCAAAGTTAGGAAATTCTACGGAGATAGCAGAGAAGATGGAAGGTACTCTGTTAAGGATTTCATAGAAGAGATTGGTAGTGCTGTGAGGGATTTCGGGAGAGAAGAGCAGATTCGCTATGTGACTCAGCATGTAGAGGGACTAGCCAGGGTTGAACTGAAGTCATGTGGTCAGTCATACAGCAGTATTGAAGACATTTTTGCAATCTTAGTGGATGCATTCGGCGACAAACGCCCATTACCAACTCTTATGGCATGTTTTGCTGAAAGGCGACAGGGAAGTCGAGAAACGGTCCGAGCGTATGCCAGTGATTTATTCACACGCTTTAACGCGGTGAAAGCCAAACAAGAGGAATCGAGACGCGCTGTGTCCTCTGAAGACCTGCTTGTGGATCATTTTGTTGAAGGGATCCATGACAGATCGCTGGTCCTTGATTTGAGGAGGCACATACAAAACGGGTCGGTCTCATTTAGTGAACTGAGGAAATTGGCATTAGAATGGGAAGAAATACGTACTCCAGTTCCAAAGAACGCTACAGCCAATACAGTCGCGACTCATGACAATTCAGATTGTTTCGAAGAAGTCAGGAAGATGGCGAGTCGCCAAAAAGAGTTAGAACAGGAACTTGAGGCACTCAAGGTCGGGCTTTCAGAAAGACGACCTCCCAAATATAAGTTTACATCCGATGGAAAACCCATTTGTCTGAAATGTGGCAAGCCTGGCCACGTGATCAGATCATGTACTTGGAAAGGGTTAAACCAGTAACCGACTGTGTAAAGAGCCGTACACAGGACGGGGAGGAGCAGGGCTCAGTTCTTTCTAGAATGGTGGGCGAACGACCTGTTGTTGTGGTAGAAATGGGAGGTGTGACGTTGGAAACGTTGTGGGATACCGGTTCACAAGTCACGATTATCAGTGAACATTGTTTTTACAAACATTTTAGCGAAGAACTGGTAAGAGACACTACACTTGTACGGTTGGTTGGAGCCAATGGGTTGGAGGTTCCCTACATAGGCTACACTATACTGGACGTTAAGGTTGGGGAACAAGTTATTCCCGAACGGGTCATCCTTGTTCAAAAGGAAGTTTCTGATTCGGAGGGTTGCGAGCCGCGAGTCATACTCGGCATGAACGTCATCCGTGACGTGAGAGATCATGGGCCTGTGAATATTAGAGTGGCAGACATAACGGTAGACACTCCAGCTTGTGTGGGGTTGGTGAGGGTGCCAAAGGGCGGCATACACATGCCCGCTCGCTCAATTTCCACTGTTTGTTTGAGTGGAGGGTATGGAAAGAAGGTGACAGAACAGGGCGAGTACGTCATAGAGGCATTAGAGGGCCCAACACGGGAGAAGTGTTTACTAGCCCAGACTCTGGTAAAGGGAAAAGGTCCCTGGAACGTCCAGATCGTTAATCTGAGTGATGAAGATGTCTTTTTGACAGAGCGAACTCCGGTTGGCACGGTTCATGCAGTTCATAGCGTTGTTTCGCCAGGGGTGAAGGCAGAGGAGATTGCTGGGAAGGTTGTGGTGTCGTGTGATACGATATCTGCAGAGAGTGATGTGTCAGACTTGAAGGTTCCCGAGAGTCTGTTGGGCGCAGCAAGTAATGAAGAGGAACGCAAACAGTTGCATGATTTGTATTGTGAGTTTCCAGAAACATGGGTCAAAGATGATCTGGATGTAGGTTATTCTGACTTAATTAAGCACAAAGTTCCTTTGCTGGACGATGTTCCAGTAAGTCAGACATACCGTCGCATTCCCCCAACACAACTTGAAGAGGTTAGAAAACACATTCAAGACTTGTTAGAGAAAGACATTATACAGCCCAGTACTAGCCCTTTTGCTTCGCCTATAGTTTTAGTGCGGAAGAAGAACGGAGAATTGCGCATGTGTGTGGACTATCGCAAGCTGAATGCGAAGACGAGACGTGATGCATTTCCACTGCCAAGGATTGACGAGTCTTTGGATGCATTGAAGGGAGCGAACTACTTTTCCACATTGGATCTTGCTTCAGGGTATCATCAGATAGCAATGGACGAGGAGGACAGACAAAAGACTGCTTTCATTACACCATTTGGGTTATTTGAGTTCAAGCGTATGCCATTCGGACTCTGTTCCGCTCCCGCTACTTTCCAACGACTCATGACAGCAGGAATGAATGACCTGATCTTCCAGATGCTGCTGGTGTACTTGGATGACATTCTGGTCTATAGTAAAACCTTCCAGGAACACATTGAGCGATTGAGAGCAGTGCTTTCTCGACTGAGAGAGCTTGGACTCAAACTGAACCCGGACAAGTGCAAGTTCTGTCGTACTTCAGTGCAGTATCTGGGCTACACCATTTCACAGGGTGGCATCGCGACTGACGCGGAGAAAATCAAAGCTGTTGAACAGTGGGCAGTTCCTCAGACGCTTAGGGAATTGAGAGCTTTCTTGGGATTTGCATCGTACTACCGCCGATTCGTGCTAGGGTTTGCACAGATGGCAGGGCCGTTGCATGCACTGGTCGGGAAGGTACATGAGGGTGTGAAGGGTAAACCCGGAGGGAAGACTGTTCGGTTGGGTGGAAAGTGGACGTTAGACTGTCAACAGGCTTTTGAAAAGCTGAAACTAGCTCTCATCAGTGCTCCAGTGTTGGGATACGCTGATTATAGTCTTCCATTTGTCTTGGAAACAGACGCAAGTTCAAAAGGTCTGGGGGCAGTGTTGTCTCAGACTCAGGAGGGAAGAAAGAGGGTTATAGCCTACGCAAGTCGAACACTTCGTCCATCAGAGAAAAACATGCAGAACTATAGTTCCATGAAACTCGAACTGCTGGCTCTCAAGTGGGCTATCACCGAGAAGTTCCGTGGATATCTTCTGGGAGCTTCATTCGTGGCTTATACTGACAATAATCCTCTCAGCTACTTGAAGACTGCCAAACTAGGGGCTGTGGAACAACGTTGGGTGGCGCAGTTGGCTCTTTTCAATTTTGAGATCAAGTATCGTTCTGGGAAATCCAATGTGAACGCGGACGTCCTGTCAAGGAATCCATTTGAGAGTCCAGGTACGGACATCGAGGAAGAAGTGGTGGCGGCTTGCTCTGTCTCTGTAAACATGGGCCGGGATCAAGGGTTGGCAGCAACTGCACATGTGGGCATCGTTGCTGGGACTACAGATGAGTCGGAAAGAGAGCAGTTAGGGGCAACACACGCTCTACCGACGATTGAACCCGCAGATCTGCAAAGACTTCAGGGTGAAGATCCAGTCATTGGTCTTTTGTTACAACATTTGAAGAAAGGAACGAGACCGAGTATACAAGAGAAACGAGATTTGGGAAACTCAGCCATTGCTCTGTGTAGACAGTGGGATAAGCTCGTGGTGAAGAAAGGTTTACTTTGCCGTAGAGTCACAGATCCAGTTAGCAACAAACCGTTGTTACAGATAGTTTTGCCAGAGTCTCTCCAGAGGCCGGTCTTTGAATCTGTGCATGGGACAGGTCATCAGGGAGCAGAACGTTGTTTGCGATTGTTGAGACAGCGCTGTTACTGGTCAGGAATGTTCGCCACAGTGGGAAAGTGGGTTCAGGAATGTGAGCGTTGCAGCTTTGCCAAACTGCCTTCAGTACGAGCTACTGCTCCAATTGGACATTTGTTAGCTTCTCGGCCGCTTGAGGTTGTGGCTATGGACTTCACGCTTCTCGAAAAAGCGACGGATGGTAAGGAAAACGTGCTGGTATTGACAGATGTGTTTACAAAGTTTACGGTGGCAGTACCTACCCGCGATCAGAAAGCTGTTACTGTAGCAAAGGTTTTGACGAAAGAGTGGTTTCAGAAATTCGGCATCCCCATGAGACTTCACTCTGATCAGGGTCGAAACTTTGAAGGAGAGGTGATAAAAGAGCTCTGTATTCTCTACGGTGTGAAGAAATCTCGGACCACTGCGTACCATCCGCAGGGGAATGCTCAGTGTGAACGTTTCAACCGGACGATGCATAATCTTTTGAGCACCCTTACGGATCAGAAAAAGAAACGGTGGCCTGAATACCTTCAAGAGTTGGTGTATGTCTACAATGTAACGCCCCATTCTTCCACTGGATTTTCTCCATACGCTTTGTTGTTCGGTCAGGAACCGCGTTTACCGGTTGACTTTCTGTTGGGGATCGGTTTAGAAGAAGGTGGTTTGCCGACCACTGAGTGGGTTCAAGTTCACCGAGAACGGTTGTTACAGGCACATCAACTGGCGAACCGGAATCTACAGCAAGCAGCACATGAGCGAAAGAGGCGCCTTGATAAGAAAGTCAGAGGAAAATCACTTCAGCTTGGTCAACGTGTCTTGTTGCGGGATCACGGTATGGGTAGACGCAAAATCCATGATGCATGGAAGTCAGAGATTTTTGTTGTGGTCGAAATACCCGATCAGGATGGTGGACCATATGTCATAAAACCTGAAAACGGAGGTGCGCCGTTCCGAGTAAATAGGGCAGAGATAAAAGAACATTTGACTCCTGTGCAACAAGCCCCTCGGGCATCCATTGGGTTGCCAGAATTTCAGTTCCAGAGACGTGAATCTAGTTCAGATAACACGGATGAGTCAAGTTCTGAAGATGAAGTTACAGGAAACGGGGTTAGATGGGCAAACAGTTCGTCTGGAAGACGAAGGGTAACTAACTATTCCCGTCAGCGTCCCCAGCGACAGGGTGCTGGGACGCATTCAAACTTGCATCATTTACCACGAGGACCGTCCGCTTCGGTTCAGTCGGTGGTGGTATCTGAGAACTTTATGCTGTCTCTAGTCGACAGACTGCTCAAACGTACTGAGTAGAATGTAACTAGATCTTACAAATTCTATGCTGTCTCTAGTTGACAGATTACTCCAATAGATGGAGTAAGATGTAGCTAGATTTTACAAGTTCTACGTTGTTTCTAGTCAATAGACTACTCAAACATATTGAGTGGGGTGTGACTAGATTTTAGATTTTGTATTCTTGAGATTAGTTGGTTACTGAACTTTAATTTGTTTGAGTATGGCGTCTCCAGCCTCGTACGCCTCAGGAGCAAAGTATGCTACCTGTAAGGGATTAGATAACCTTTTTCTTCCTTTTTGCTCTCTGCTGTCGTTTGGTTTGTCTTTACTGTTTTCTCCGCTCTCACTTTTACTGTCTCCTCTGCTCTCGCTATTTTCTTGGTGGTATTTTTTTAGAATTTGAGTTCTGGCGCTTATTGATGTCTTTGTTTGAAGACAGGGTGTACATTGGTTTTGTTTATTAGAATTAATATTAGTGGATTTTTGAAATAGATTCTGAAGGATTGTATGGTTGCCTATGAATACTCCTGTTGAATGGTTTAATTGTGATGAGTGACATTAGGTTATTGCTGATTTTTGACTAAAGGTTTGATATTCTGGGTGAGTTTTAAGGACTTCCAGTTTTTTCATTGCCTTGGCAAGTGGTCATTTTGTTAGTTGATTAGAAGATTGTGTTGCCAAGTACAGTTGGGATACAAAGAGGGGACATGCATTGATAAATCGTAAAGGTTGTCAGTATTTTGTTCTGATGTATGCTCAAGAGAGATCAGATGCTTTGATAAATCGTAAAGATTGTCAACATTTTGTTCTGATGTATGCTCAAGAGAGATAAAATATTTGATAAGTCGTAAAGATTATCATTATTGGTTATCTGGCAAGTGGTGAACATAATTCTTTGTAAAGTGAACCATGGAACTGCCTCTGTTAAAGATGAGTTGTGATTTTTTGTCAACTTGTGTGAGTTGGATGTCGACAGGAGATATGATTATTGGCACTGGAAGGATTATGTGAAATTTGTATTTCAGAACCTATTAGTTTTAGAGAAATATTGTTATAGTCAGTTGATGGTTGTTTTTGTGTGAAAGTTTTTGAAATGATTTGAGGATGGAGAATATTATGTTCTTGGGAGGTTAAATATTTTTTTGAATTTTTCTGATTCTGGCATGTCGCCAGGAGACGACAGTCTAAGTTGGGGAGGATGTGAGCTTGGGAACGACAGTTACGGTACACATGCACTCTTGTGCATCCGTGTGAACTCGTGGTACCTCTATACTATCGGGGATCCATTAAGGTTTCCGAGACTGAGTTTCATTTCTATTGAATTGGTCTCGCGGAATAGCCGATTCTAAAATTTGCATAGGTAAAACAATTGTTTTTTTGGTACAAGCCTCTGGAGTAAATTTTGTGATTAATGTTTTTGTGAACAAGAAACAATTGACAGGTGGCTTTGTTCTATTTCCTTTTTTCCCTCCGCCGCGATGTAAAGTTGAATAGTTGAAGGTGACGTTAGGCACTAACTAAAGAAAGTGGGGCTGCCTGACACCCCTCGAGTTGAATGGGTTAATCTTGTGACACCGGTGCACAGGATGTGAACGCTAAAACTGTGCTTTTGCTTGGAATCTTTGAGGGAAAAAGACGTGTATTTGGTGCGGCGTGTTTTTAATGCTGTTGTGAGACATGTGTGTCACGGCCGGAAATCTTTCCGGAATGTGAGGATTCTTTTGCTGGTAGGTTAAAACAATTTTCTTTCTGTAAATGGGTAGGCGGTGAAAAGGATAGTATGCTGCTTTGGGGGAGGATTTATTTGAATGTTCAAGTAGATTGTTTTGTGAGTTGGAATGGTTGGGAAGATTTTTGTGTGTGAATGCTTTAGAAGACCGTTGTTTGAGAGAACGGTATATGTATTGTAGGCATGTTATTTGGTAGGAATGATGTGTTTTGTTGTTTAATGAGTTAGCTTGTGGTAGTTGAAATTGTTGATTTGTTTACGTATGCTTACGGCGTGCATTCTGTGTTTACAGGATGGCCGAGTGTGCGACGGGGTTTAGTTAGGTCTGGGTTTAGTTAGGTCTTTCTTTCTAGAGGGGTTCTTTTTAGTTAGGTCTGGGTTTAGTTAGGTCTGGGTTTAGTTAGGTCTGGGTTTAGTTAGGTCTGGGTTTAGTTAGGTCTTTTTCTTTTTTTAGTGGGTCATAGATTTGTTTTTATAGACTAGGTTTTGCTAGTGAAGAGTAGTTAGATTTAGTGGAGAGATTTTGGTCAGATTTTGTTAGAGTTTTTGTAGATTTGTTTTTTTTTAAAGAATTGTTTTTTTGGTTGTTTTTTAGATTTCGTTTGTTTTAAATTAGAGTCTCATTGTGGGTTTTTTTTGGATTAAAGTTGAGAGTGAGGATTTAGAGTAGAGTGTAGTTTGGGGAAAGGATTTGGTGTGTTTCCCGCAGTGGGGTACTGCGGTTATGAAATTAAAGGCCCCTCCTGTTTTTGGAACCGCAGGAGCTTTCTAGTTTGCTGTTAGGTAGATTTTTGGTTCCTCTTTCCTGTCATGCTCTCTTTTTCTTCATGAATTCTTTTCTTTTTTCTGCCTTCTTGCTCATTCACCTGTATTTTTTCCAAAAATCTCTTCTCTTGCCGCTTGTCTCGCGATTCATGTATAGTTTAATCTGTTAGTGTTCTGATGTAAGTCCAGCAGTAGATAGGTTAAGCCTATTTTAACATACTGGAAACTGGTAATCTTCCAGTAGGTATTAATTTAGTTTTACTAAAGCCTGCTGGGACACAAGTAATGGGTTAGTGCATTTGTAAACAGGAATCGCTTGACAAGTGGCCCCCTTCATCCCCCCCTTCCTCGTCCTGATATGGCTCTGCGTAGTCTGCTGGACGTTAAGCAACAAATAAACAAACAAACAAATTTGGTGTGTTTTAAAGGGTATCTTTAGGGGAAGAATGTAGCTTTAGAATGAAGCTTTAGAATGAAGAGTGAGAATATTGGTTTTTTTTGAAGTTGTTTAGTCCTATACAGTGAAAGTTGTATTTGAAGATAAACCCCCGTTATCCCACATTTTCCCCATTTCATCGTATGGAATAAAAGAACCTGGGTAATATAACTTGTGTCGTCTGCTTTAGTGTTTGAGTTCAGTACGAAAGAGGAAAGTAGATTGGCGCACGGTTACATTAGTTTATTCTATAATGAATTTGTAAAGCGCCTGGAGCCAATTGATGGGACTCGCGCTATAGAAAAGTTATTTATTATTATTATTATTATTATTATGACAATGCAAACAAACAAGACACACAAGCACATGACAAAAACACACCTGATGTAAATAATGTTGCAACAGCAAATAAGGACAAATTGAATACTTCTTTTTCATTTCTTTGTTGGAATATAAATGGGTTGATTGCCAAGCTAACTGACCCTGATTTCGTTGATTACATAACTTCTTTTGATGTTTGCTTTTTGTCTGAAACCTTTACTTTGCCAAGCTTTGACTTC
>NW_027128839.1:50000-52500 GCF_037325665.1 Littorina saxatilis
TTTTAGCTGCCCGACGATGTAGAGAGTTTAACTTTTTCATGTGAATATCAGAGACACCATCCCAAAGAGTTGATGCGTAATTAATATGGGATAAGATGTGGGCATGATAAAATAGTTTTAGTGTTGCGATATAGACATATTGCTTTAACTTTGATAGCAGAAACACATTTTTGAATATTTTTTGACAAATATAATGTACATGAGATTGCCATTTTAATTTCTTTCTTTCTGTATTTGGTGTTTAACGTCGTTTTCAACCACGAAGGTTACATCGCGACGGGGGAAGGGGGGAGATGGGATATAGCCACTTGTCAATTGTTTCTTGTTCACAAAAGCACTAATCAAAAATTTGCTCCAGGGGCTTGCAACGTAGTACAATGTATTACCTTTCTGGGAGAATGCAAGTTTCCAGTACAAAGGACTTAACATTTCTTACATACTGCTTGACTAAAATCTTTACAAAAATTGACTATAGTATTCTATACAAGAAACACTTAACAAAGGTAAAAGGAGAAACAGAATCCGTTAGTCGCCTCTTACGACATGCTGGGGAGCATCGGGTAAATTCTTCCCCTTAACCCGCGGGGGGTACCATTTTAATTCTTGATCGACTATCACACCCAAAACACGATGTTCCGTTACCTGCTGAACAAAGAAAGATTTAACTTAAGAGGTCGTGACTGGTGTTTTTGTCTTGTTGTAATAATCATGCTTTTTGTCTTTCCTGGGTGCACTATCATAAAATTCTGCTTACACCAACTGTTGACTTCTTTCAGACTAGACTGTAAGGACATTTCAATTTCTTGAACAGTCCTACAGCTTGTGTGAAGCGTCGAATCATCTGCAACAAATTCCGTTTTAACTTTGGAATTATATATATGAAGGGGGAGGTCCTTAATGAATACACAAAACAAAATAAGAGAGAGAGAGAGAGAGAGAGAGAGAGAGAGAGAGAGAGAGAGAGAGAGAGAGAGAGAGAGAGAGAGAGAGAGAGAGAGAGAGAGAGAACTCGAACTCGAAAACTTTATTACCGAGGGATGATAGCATTAGGTCCATATGGTCCTTTCTTACAGCTAGAGAGAAAGAGAGAGAGAGAGAGAGAGAGAGAGAGAGAGAGAGAGAGAGAGAGAGAGAGAGAGAGAGAGAGAGAGACACAGAGAGAGAGGGAGATTGGATTGGATTGGATTGTTTACTCATTTAGGCCATAGCCCTTTATGAGGGGGGTGAACATAATATACAATGACATAATGAAATTTGCACACAAATCAAATTAAATAAATCATACACGAACTAAGACATTACATTTCAAATAAAATATATCGTAGGCTTACATGAACTAAGACATAACAACACTACGTAGCCGAAATGCTTTGAACACATAAACTGACAACTTTCGAACAATACCTTCATTCACAGATGCCATAAGCATAGAAAATTTGTGTAAACTTAGGTTTCAATAAAACTTAGCAGGAATAAACTGGCATCGCAAATCACGAAGTGCGGGGCAACAAAGCACAAAATGAAACTCATCTTCCTTACGTTCCCTGCACAATGGGCATAACAACATATCCGCATCGTATTTCTTATATCGATTAACGTGCACAAATAGTTATGTTATTCCACCTCGGAATCTTGCCATACTAATTTTTAAATGCCTATAATCAATAATAAATAAGGTTTTACTTCGTGCAAAGTGCAAAATGTCCTATATAACGCAAATCTATCACTGTTCTGAACATGAAAATTACATTCCTGCCATCTACAATCAATGACTCTTTCTCTGAAATCTTTCCAAGAACGGTTCTCATCTTGCACTCCTTGATTCATCCATACAAACCCAAAACCATTCTGACATAATTTACAACGTACGCTAGACACCCAGTTTCTTTGACCTCTTTCATCCAGTTCACGCAACATTTTATAGGCTTTATGTGGCAATCTATTTACGTCCATTCCTAACAACTTCAACCAATACTTAACACAACATATTGCAGCATTCACATAAATGGGATACCTATTCATCTCGCCGTACACAAAATCGTTGGGTGTGCGTGATCCAACACCAAGAAATTTCTTTAGGGCAAATAAATGAACTTTTTCAGACTGTAATGCAGATTTCTCAAGACCCCACAGTTCAGCTCCATATATTGCAATTGGCAAAACCTGAGAATCAAATAATTTTAAATAAACTTTCAAATTATTATTACCAAGCTTGGACAAATTTTGTAATATACACAACAATGCGTTTTTCGCTTTGCTTGCAAGGTCACAACAAGTGGCGGTAAAACTGAGTTTTGTGGAGAACAATATTCCTAAATACTTATAAACATTAACCACTGGCATTATCTTTCCATCATACTTCCATTTCTCTCTTACGCTCAAGTATCCACCCTTCCGAAAAACAACAATATTACTCTTATTCATATTTACTTTAAGGTGTAAATTTCATGCTGCATATTGCAAATTATTCAACTGCGTCTGTAGACCAACCACAGTCTTA
>NW_027128839.1:57500-68243 GCF_037325665.1 Littorina saxatilis
GTGTGTGTGTGTGTGTGTGTGTGTGTGTGTGTGTGTGTGTGTGTGTGTGTGTGTGTGTGTTTATTATGAACGACGGCGTAGCCGAAGTGAGACAGCAGCAGTCGAGTGTGCAAGAAAACTCTCTGTCACACGACTAACTCGTAATAGCGATTATGTCTCACAGCATAAGGATAGAAAGACAGAAATGAGTTTTGGGGGACGAAATAACAGGCACAAAACAAGACTGAACAAGTCGCGTAAGGCGAAAATACAATATTTAGTCAAGTAGCTGTCGAACTCACAGAATGAAACGCAATGCCATTTTACTCGTAGCATCGTCAGGCCACCGCTCATGGCAAAGGCAGTGAAATTGACAAGAAGAGCGGGGTAGTAGTTGCGCTAAGAAGGATAGCACGCTTTTCTGTACCTCTCTTTGTTTTAACTTTCTGAGCGTGTTTTTAATCCAAACATATCATATCTATATGTTTTGGGAATCAGGAACCGACAAGGAATAAGATGAAAGTGTTTTTAAATTGATTTGGACAATTTAATTTTGATAATAATTTTTATATATTTAATTTTCAGAGCTTGTTTTTAATCCGAATATAACATATTTATATGTTTTTGGAATCAGCAAATGATGGAGAATAAGATAAACGTAAATTTGGATCGTTTTATAAATTTTTATTTTTTTTTACAATTTTCAGATTTTTAATGACCAAAGTCATTAATTAATTTTTAAGCCACCAAGCTGAAATGCAATACCGAACCCCGGGCTTCGTCGAAGAGTACTTGACCAAAATTGCAACCAATTTGGTTGAAAAATGAGGGCGTGACAGTGCCGCCTCAACTTTCACGAAAAGCCGGATATGACGTCATCAAAGACATTTATCAAAAAAATGAAAAAAAACGTTCGGGGATTTCATACTTAGGAACTCTCATGTCAAATTTCATAAAGATCGGTCCAGTAGTTTAGTCTGAATCGCTCTACACACACACACACACACACACAGACACACACACACACAGACACACGCACACACACCACGACCCTCGTTTCGATTCCCCCTCGATGTTAAAATATTTAGTCAAAACTTGACTAGATATAAAAACACAATTGCCCTTTTACACATACCCTACACACGCATGCGCGCAGAAAATAGATTCAATGCGTTTCGTGTCTTTTCTGGTTGAATGGATTCAACAAAGTATCAACCAACGTTTCTGAATCTTTCAATGAAAAAAGATAAACTTATTTTGAACCAAACAGCACGTACCAACGAAAGCTAAACACACAAACACACACGCGCACTAACACAGATTGAATGCAAAGCGCGAACGAACACGGAGGATTTTTGTAGGTCAGGTCGTGGGGAAGTCCACCCGAAATGTTCCACAGGGGAACTGGTTGTGTTTGTATTGTATATTTTCTCACAGTGATGTTGATGGTTTTTATAGTGCCGTTTTGAAAGAATATTTTCCGAATTTGGGGCACACTTTTGACTTTTGGTTTGTTTATCTCGTCGAAGTAACATTCGAGTTTTTCTAAATCAAAACCTTCCAACACCGCTGGTGCAGATTAGACCTGCCTGACTGTCTGCGTGCGTGTTAGAGCTGAAGACGAAGCCTCAATCGCCAAAGCGTCACCTAGCTATCTGTTGGTCCTGAGCATCGGATGTACGTTGATACGCGGTGAGATCCGCACGGAACTGTCTATGCAACTTTTCCTAGTCACAGGTGTAAGGTTCGTTCTATTCTTTGAAATTCCGTCCTCTGTGTACGTAGCAAAGCGTTTCGCCATTTTCGGTTTTCGTTGCAGACGACGATAGTGAAAGTAGTACCAATGGTTTTGTTTTGGTTTAAGCGTGTTTATTCAAATTCTCATACACACGTTTCAAACAATAACAACATTGAGAACGTTAACAAGCAGATTGCTTATGGACACGTTCTTGAACTTATAATCAATACACATTCAGATAGCAAAACATGGCGAACAAGTGATAGCTTCAACACTTATCTTGATAATCTTTAATTATATTTTATACAAATAGGGTAAAGAGAGAGAGAGAGAGAGAGAGAGAGAGAGAGAGAGAGAGAGAGAGAGGGAGAGGGAGAGGGAGAGAGAGAGAGAGAGAGAGAGAGAGAGAGAGAGAGAGAGAGAGAGAGGGGGAGGGAGAGAATGCCTGGCTACATCAATTGCACAGTTAATATAATATCAGCCGAAGCGATTAGTTAACATAACATAGTCTTGTACAACAGAGAATATTTTCGTGTTCAAAGATATAGTTAAATCAGTATTTCCAAACAAGAGTGTTTTGCAGTCCAGAACGTGTGTTGGCAGACTATTGAATAAAATGGTTCTATGTTCTTTAAATTTTGGACAGTGTAATAAGAAATGTTCAGAATCTTCCGGGCATGCTCCACACGTACATTCTAGATTATCAGAGAGGTGTCGGTTAACTAAGTCTTGTTGCAAATCGCTCATGTTTAATCTCAACCTGCTGTGAAGTACCTGTCCCTGGCGGTTGCCTAAATAATAATACGGTGGAACAACAACATCTCCATCGGTCAAATACCTTTTAAATTCACCAACTGACTGCGTTTGTTGTATATTTTCTGGAAGATTATTCCACAAAGCTGTCGTTGAAGGAAAAAATGAAGATTTATATAACTCACTTCTGCACAATGGAAACTTACGTTCAAGAGGGCGTCGTCTGTGGTAAGGATTTACATCGGAAACCAGGACCGGCAGTTTGGAATATAAATATTCTGGGGTTAAACGATTTACAATTTTATAATACAGCAAAAGTTTATGACGACGTCGCCTTTCTTTCAGGGGCACAAAACCCGATTCGTTATACAGTTTTTGGTGGCTTGTGCCACGTACTGCACCTACAATGATTCGGATTGCATCGAGATGCAATGTCTCCAACTCGTCTGCCAAACACTGTGTACAGTTATCCCAGATAACGTCCGCATAATCAAACAATGGTAACATAAAGGATTTATATATAACTTCAAGTGATTTTCTGTTTAAACGATGCTTGAATAAACCAAAACACGCAATTGACTTTCTACATTTAGCAATTAGACTTTTTATGTGGGAATCCCATTTACAATTACCTTGTAGAATGACGCCAAGGTGCTTGTGATTTTCAACATCAACTAAGTGTGCATCTTCGAAATACAATGGTGGAAGTAAAACATTTTGTTGCCTACAAATGTCCAACAATTCTGTCTTTTGACAATTAAAAGTGACTTTCCATTTATAAGCCCATGTGCGAATTTTATCCAAATCAGAATTCAAAATCTCTGCTCGTACATCATCGTTATCTAAACTTAAGTACATACTCGTATCGTCTGCAAAGAGTTTCAACACTGATTCAAGACCAACACCAATATCGTTAATATAAATGAGAAATAAAAGAGGTCCTAAGACAGAACCCTGAGGGACACCAGCAGAAGGGGTAGCATAACTTGATTTGGTTCCTTTCAATACTACTGCTTGTCTGCGATCGCTCAAGTAATGTTCAAACCAAACAAGCAAGGGACCTCTTATACCTATCGCCTCAAGCTTGTGGAGCAGACCGCGATGCCAGACTTTATCAAAAGCTTTGGATACATCAAAAAATATTGCCTGTGACATAATGTTTTTATCAAGTGCAACACAAAAATCATCATATATACTCAATAGTTGATAAACAGTCGAATCACCAGCAATAAAACCAGATTGGCAGTGTGTAATCAAATCATAATTTTTCAAATAACCAAACACACGGATTTGTATACATTTTTCAAGCACCTTCCCAATACAACTCAGCAAAGAGATTGGACGGTAGTTGGAACAAGCACTCCTATCGCCTTTCTTAAAAATGGGCGTAATGTGAGCAGTTTTCCAGACAACTGGAAAAACACCCTCAGACAAGGATCTGTTAAAGAGAACTGTAAGCGGTGGAACGATAACAGGTAATCCATCTACAAGCAATTTATTATGTATTCCGTCAGGGCCCACGGCCTTGGATAAATTTAAATTCCTTAACACTTGGACAACTTCAGCTTCTGTTAATTCAAAAGTCGATAAAGATGTATTACACCAATTTGCCTCGGGCAGGGGATCGTCTGGATTTTCAACTTTAGACTGGCTTTCAAAATAATTATTAAACAAAATCGTTTTTTCACAAATGTTATCAATAATTTTTCCATTATCTTCTAGCGGTGGAATTTCGTTACATGCAACACCTTTTTCCTTCAAGAAGGAATTAACAAGTTGCCACCAATTTTTGCTTCCGAAGTTCTGTTTACAATTTATCCTCTCATCAAGTTCTAGAAAATAATCTCTTTTTCTTTTACGAATTTCATCTGTATACTGATTTCTAGTCAGGCGGAATAATGCCCACTGCTCAGGTGTATTTAAGCGCTTAGCAACTTGATGTATACAATTTTTTGCGTTTCGTAATTGTAAAATATGTTCAGTCATCCATGGGGCATCATCTTCACGTACTGTTATTATCTTAACAGGCATACATGTTTTTGCAACACGGAATAAATGTTCAGAAAACAAGGCAGCAGCTTCGTCAATGGACGCATTTAAAACTGTGTTCAAAAGATCAATTTTGTTCAATTCAAACAAAAATGTATCAACATCTAACTTGGCATAATTATATATAGTCCTTTTGAACTGACCTTTTTTTAGTCTCTGTGACGTTAATTTTACACATGGCACAGAATGGTCACTACAAATGGGGGGTAACACTACAACTTCACTGATTAAGTTTATACTCGTGGTCAGGATCAGATCGATGCATGAGGATTTAGTTTCTGTAATACGTGTGGGTTCAGTAACGAGCTGGTGCAGATTGTTTTTTTGTATTAAATTAAGAAAGTGGGGAGATGGATTATTCAAAAAGTCTTCGTTAAAGTCTCCAAGAATTAGAAATTTATGTGGTGTTCTCATTACTTGCTTTACAGATTCGTCAACCAAGTGCCAATAATCAATCCGAGAGTCTGGTGGTCGGTAAAATGAACCAACCAGCACAGTTTCTTGCAATAATTTAGTTTCTACCCAGACTGCTTCAAGGCCTGGAATTAACAAATCAGGCCTTGGTTTGCAAATAAAATCGTTTTTCACATAAACAGCTACCCCTCCATATCCATCTGGCCTATCAAGACGCACTGGGGGATGAAATCCTTTGAGGCATAAACTGTCGTTTGATATCGAGTCACACAACCAAGTTTCTGACAAAGTCACAATATCGTGCTCTTTAACTTCACATTGTAAAATATCAATCTTGTTTCGCAAACTACGTGGTTTTGTTTTGACCTTTCGTATTCAGGGTTCTTAATTGAAGCTTGGTAAAGGGAGCTTGTCGTGTAAGTGGAAAGTTGACGAAGCTTTTGAAAACAGAAATTGAATGAAGAAGAAGATGTGGCTTTCAGTTATATACAGGAGAACGGGGTTGGTGTTATTCTTTTTCCGTCAAACACGAAGTACACAGATAAAACGTGGTTGACTGACCAAGGCCTGTTGGCACACTATTCAGAATGCACAACAAAATGTAACAACACTTTGATACACATTTGTCTACGTTCGTGATCACTTGAAATGAATACTGAAAACATAAGTGTTTAAGGTAGCGACTGAATGTATGTGAAGGTAAACATTTTCAGAAATAAATGCATGATTAAAATAATTGATTTCGGCATCAAAGAAATAACATACAATCTTGCACACGTTTGCTTTAGTAGTGGCAAAGAAGGAATGCGTGTGACATATGTCATATAACACACACACACACACACACACACACACACACACACACACACACACACACACACACACACACACACACACACACACACACACACACACACACACACACACACACACACACACACACATGCACGAGCACATATCTGAAGAATGTTAAGGATACTCGTTCGCAAGCCACAATTAAAAAAAAAATTGTATCCCATGAATAAAGTACGTGTTTTTCACCATTGTTTTTTTCATATTAATATTTTGTCATTACCCTATTTTTATGTTCGAGCTACTCTTTCTAAGGAAAACTGCATAACAAGTTAATGGAATAATTAAACCACGCCTTCAAAACATAATATATAGCTTATGACCTTTCCTCGGAGACCTGTCTTCTTTAACTGCGCATGCGCACGCACGCACCCGGGTTGTTTTTACCCACTCACCCATTTCTTTTATGTGTCTCGGAGGCGACTTTATCATAACCCAAAGGCCCGCAACTCCATAATGCACCCAAGGGTTGAGAGAGTCAGCGCCCTTAGCTGACAAGCGCGAATCACGGGAGAGAATGCGAAACTCATAAAGAACACTCTTAAGGAAATGAGGAATCGACGTAATGACGGTCTATCTTCAGCAGGGCTGCAACGAATATTAACCGAAGCATTATAGGTTTCGAGACAATGCAAGGCATTTATGTACGGCTGTAACGAGTAAAAACTGAAGGCATAGCCTGGTTAGTTCAAGACGGCATAACTAAGGTATAACAATGCATTGGTATACATGCGGGGATATAAAGAATACAAACCAAAGTGAAATTAAAAATTATCCAGGGTATTAGTGTCTAATTTGAGAAGGGGTGTAGCGAACAGAAAGAAACCCAAACAGAAAAGTTTGAGACAATAGAGAGATTAAGAAGCACTACCACATTCGTTTCGTTGGCATTTTCGGTTGTAAAACGTCACACCTTTTTGAGTACACGTGACTTCCGATCTCTACGAACAGAAATTCGCTTCGCCAAGAGAATAATGAGGTATGTCTATGCATGCGCATAATGAACAGAAACCAAAGAGGAATAAAAACTAAACAAAATCGACGAAATGATTGACTGCAACGAATAAAAACCGAAGCAAAGGTTTAAAAACAATAGAAGGTATATCTACAAAGTATTGATGCAGGACAGTAACGAGAAGAAACCGAAGAATAGGTTTCGAGGCGGAATAAGGCAGCTAGCTCTATCCTACAAACGTGAGAGAGGCCACCCATGTCATAACTAAACCATTAAAATGAGGATGAAAGTCGCTTGTTCATTTCAATGCTTGTTATTCTCTCAGGTGCCAGGAGACTGGTTCCGTATAACTCTCGCTTACTCCATTTCACATGTCGTATGCATTTAAAGCGCTTACTTCCCTTTGGTTATTTAAACCATTATACTCACTCGTGTGTATATCATGTAAATGAGATCGTGCCAGACTGCAGTCTGACAGGGACCTAATTTCCCACTGCAAACGATGGCAAAGTCACCTAGACAAACGTCATTCTCGAAACTAATTTTCTTTTTGCTGTTTCCTCTGGACAATTATTTTGAGAAACTGACACATGACGCTTTCATGGTGGTTTATTACCAATTCAGTGCCCCATATGGCTTTTTGACCAATCAGGACGGATTCTAGGTGACCCTAAGTTATAACGTTCAGGCAGGGACCCTTTTTTGTTTATCACGCTCAAAAATAACAAGACAAAGTAAAAATGTAATTCAACAATATCAGCGTGATTTATTCTAAAGAATGACACTTCAAATGCTGTCAGGTAATACTCTCTTTATCTAAAAAAAATACCGAAAAGCGAGTTTTGTCGGTGGGTGCGTACCGGAACAGCAAGGCACCACCCATCGTCTGAGTGTGCTATGCCGACCGCTCACTTGAAATCTAAATGATCAAAGTTCGGAAAAATCAAGTGAAATTGCGCCACTTGCTTTACATCAAATGTATCTTTACGTCATTTGCCATCCGTCTGGAGTCGGTTCTAAATCTGTCGCTTTCTGTTCAACGAGAAAAAAACGAAGCAACCGAAACGCATGTTCAACATGGTTTATCTTGTGAGATTGCTGTGTGTCAAAGGCATTTGACCTGTCAATATTCTTCACGTCAGGTGTGTTACTCTGATTGGCTGACTCAGGTCACGAGAATTCTTTGACTGACAGGCATAATCAGGTAGAAGCGCTCAAGTTCCCATTGCGGCTGTTCTGTCTAATTCGCGGGGTTGCTTCGAAATTTCTTTTGGTCGAATTAAACGGTAATAAAACCGTTATTTCTAATATGCTGACTGTTAGCAAATGATAACAGACATGTCTCACAAACGATATCAGCATTCGCCTAAATGGCTCATGCTTGATATCTTTTTTCTCGACATGTCTTGTTATCATTTGCTAACAGTCAGCATATTAGAAATAACTCATACTATTTTATGCTGGTCTGCATAACGAACTGGAGCCGTAACATATCAAGTTCGAGACAAGATTGGAGTAAAAGATGAGAATGCAGGGCTGTAAAGAATAGCGAGCAATCGACACAATGGTGGTCTATTTGCAGCAGAGATATATAACGTTTAGAAACCAAGGCATAAACTCAAGACAACAAATCTGGCTATATATATACACAGGGGGGTAACGAATATAACCGGGAAGAGAGAGAGAGAGAGAGAGAGAGAGAGAGAGAGAGAGAGAGAGAGAGAGAGAGAGAGAGAGAGGAGAGAGAGAGAGAGAGAGAGAGAGAGAGAGAGAGAGAGAGAGAGTGAGAGAGAGAGAGAGGAGAGAGAGAGAGACAGAGAGAGAGAGAGACAGAGAGAGACAGAGACAGACAGAGACAGAGACAGAGAAAGACAGAGAGAGAGACAGACAGAGAGAGAGAGAGAGGGAGAGACAGAGAGAGAGAGAGAGAAGAGAGAGAGAGAGACAGAGAGAGAGAGGGAGAGAGAGAGAGAGACAGAGAGAGAGAGGAGAGAGAGAGAGAACTCAGAACTCAGAACTCAGAAATTTTATTGTAAACCACACTGTTGTGTTTGTACAAGGGGGGAGTAGAGTTTCCATTCAATGTATACTCTCTCACAAACAAGTAAGAACAAGTGCATAATACAGTGCTAAGGGTTGGAACATAGCGATCGAAAATCATTTACACACATTCATTTTAGCCTAGCAGTTGCTGTCGATGCCTGAATGCATAAAATGTATACCGGGAGAGTGCCCACAACCTACTTTTGTTTTGTGTTAGTAGTATCTGCATTGACGAGTTTTCTAGTTGACCGATTTCAAAGACATTTCCTAGGTAAGTTTCTCTTATATCAGAGTATACTGGACACTTAAAAAGAAAGTGGTGCTCGTTTTCGTGAGGGTATCTGCAAAGTGGGCAAACATGGGAACCGTTTGCAGAATATCTCTGTTTGTTGCACATCAGGGGTGAAACCCCAAGTCTGAGTTTTGTGAACACTTTTTGGATATATGGATTGTCTATTTGGTCAAGGTACTTTTCTCTTCCAAAGTCAGGTTTAAACAATTTGTATGTGTCATACCTCTCACTGTCTTCTAGCTTACTATGCCAGTTCTGGGTAAAGCAGTCTTTTAGGCGTTGTTGAAAAGCCTTGATAAAGTGTTTTTCGTTGCCGACATAGCCGTACGTCCACACATGTCCAAACCCATTTTCACATAGGAGGTTTCTGACCCTAGCGGACCAATTGTCTGTCCCTCTGTCTGCCATGTTCCTCATCATCACATGGGCCAGAGAGAGAGAGAGAGAGAGAGAGACAGAGTGAGAGAGAGAGTGAGAGAGAGAGAGTGAGAGAGAGAGAAAGAGAGAGACAGAGACAGAGAGAGACAGACACAGAGAGAGAGAGGGAGAGAGAGAGAGAGAGAAGAGAGAGAGACAGAGAGAGAAAGAGAGAGAGACAGAGAGAGAGAGAGGGAGAGAGAGAGAGAGAGAGAGAGAGAGAGAGAGAGAGAGAGAGAGAGAGAGAGAGAGAGAGAGGAGAGAGAGAGACAGAGAGAGACAGAGAGAGAGAGAGAGAGAGAGAGAGACAGACAGACAGACAGACAGACAGACAGACAGACAGACAGACAGACAGACAGACAGACAGACAGACAGACAGACAGACAGACAGACTGACAAAGACAGAGACAGAGAGATGCAGAGAGAGAAAGAGGTGCGGACAGGAACAAATAGGCCAACATTTTTTTTTGTGCGAAATGTCAATCAACGCTGAGTAGAAGGTAAACAACTAATTTTCTTTTATTTATTTCTCGAAGAATTACAAGCTAAAAACACAAGAAGCAATTGACGTCAACGCTCTGCTCAAGCCAACAGTTCCTGTCAATTCTATCAGACACGTGCCCTGTAATTCAAGTGAGCAAACAATTACATAATTGAGCGGGTGTGAAAAGGGCTTTAACTGAGAGAGGTTGTTCTATAAAGATGGCCTACAATGGGTTGCACGTGCGGTGAAAGATTTCTTTCTTTCTTTATTTGGTGTTTAACGTCGTTTTTAACCACGAAGGTTATATCGCGACGGGGAAAGGGGGGGGAGATGGGATAGAGCCACTTGTTAATTGTCTCGTGTTCACAAAAGCACTGATCAATCAATCAATCAATCAATGACGCTTATATCGCGCATATTCCGTGGGTACAGTTCTAGGCGCTCTGCAGTGATGCCGTGTGAGATGAAATTTTATACGGCCAGTAATTGCAGCCATTTCGGCGCATATTTACCTTTCACGGCCTATTATTCCAAGTCACACGGGTATAGGTAGACAATTATTAACTGTGCCTAAGCAATTTTGCCAGGAAAGACCCTTTTGTCAATCGTGGGATCTTTAACGTGCACACCCAATGTAGTGTACACGGGGGGGAGTTCGGACACCGAAGAGAGTCTGCACACAAAGTTGACTCTGAAATAAATTTCCGCCGAACCTGGGATCGAACTCACGCTGACAGCGGCCAACTGAATACAAATCCAGGGGCTTG
>NW_027128839.1:73443-108443 GCF_037325665.1 Littorina saxatilis
GAACGGTCAACCGCCACCGCTCAGTTCGTGTGACTCGCAGCCGTTTGTTGTGTTTTAGATTCAGGGGTACACAATAACGTGCTATTGCAGATACAGCGAGTCGCATTGAAATCACAAACTGACTACTAAATTGTAAAAAAAGGAAAGTGGATCACACGGGTTCACGATGGCTCAGGGGTTAGATAAACCACGAAAACAGGTGTGTGGTTTACGCGAGCTAAATAGCCATTCAAACGAACTGTGTCATTTAATGCTATTCAGTAAATGCTATTGCAAGTGTGTTCGATAAGGTTAGAACTGCTTTTTTCTTGAGAAGATTTAAATCGTTCTGTAAACCATTTGGGACGGACTGGGGCTTTAATTGAACTAATTTCAGCATAGCTTCGCGCGAAGTCCAAGGGAATGCACTCTGCTCTTTCGAGTGTGATTTCTCCGTCCATCTTGAATCAAAAAGCATTCTTCTGACAAAAAACCCAACTTCGTCGCAGAGCTACGGCGTAGCTTCACATATCAAAACTTGCGAAGCGAAGTAGGGTACAAAGTACTTCGCCGTAGCTGTGGGTTTTTGGTATAAAGACTTCGCGAAGCTTCGCCAAGTCGACTTCGTGCTCAATTAAGGACGGACTTTAAAAGAAGATAATGACAGACATGACCTGATATTTACAGGCAGTGAATTCCAAAGTTATGCATCATTTTAGAAAGACTTGTTTTAAGCAAATCAATGCGGGGCCTTGGCAAAACAAGGTTAATTCTAGTGTTTGGATAATATGACAGAGATGATTTGAAGAGTTGTATAAGATAGGTTGGGGCTTCGTGATAGACGACTTATACATAAATGAACATTCATTAAAATCTGCTTCTTTAAGCTTAACATCCCTATACTTTCCATCTTTTCGTTGGTAGGAAGAGATGAACTGGGCAGAATTAACTTATCAGCTCTTCGCTGGAGCGACTTCTTCAAGTGAACCTCACTACACCCGTCCCAGACTATAGAAGCATAATGAATGTGGGGGTTTATGTGGGCCTTGTAAAAGAGTTCGTGTGTCAAAATTAATAATGCATTGCAACTTTGATAAGAGAAATTTGATAACACATAATTAGCAAATTCCTTGCAAATTGCATTGCTGTGAGTATGCCATCTCAGATTATTATCAACAATTAGTCCCAATAAACGGTGCTCAGCTACTTGCTCAATGGGGTGCTTTTTTAGGAACAAACTCGGAGTTATTTCTAAAAGTTGATGTTTTTGGCGAGTGGAGATTATCATGGATTTTATCTACCATTGAGAGAGAGAAAGAGAGAAAGAGAAAGAAAGAGAGAGAGAGAGAGAGAGAGAGAGAGAGAGAGAGAGAGAGAGAGAGTGAGAGAGTTCTAATGATTGATTTGGTTAAAAAAAAATTCTATAACAAAAGACTATGTTACTGATGAAAACAAATTACGAATCTGCTGTCCCATTCGCGGTCGGCAGCCCCGCGTATGATGCACCGAACCGTTTTATTGCACAACTCAACGCTTTTCAGACATTTCGTTCCCACGTGCTTCTTCTGTCCCATTCGCAGTCGGCAGCCCCGCGTACGCTCATCTCTCACATTTGACCGCCTCTCGTCAACAGGGTCGGTCGATATATTCTATCCCCGAAATAGCACTTCTTTGCATCTTCAATGATTCCATCGTCCATTAGAATCCCAAACCGATGTCATATACGAGCTGATTTTGTGAAATAAAGCACATTTCTACTTCCGAAACCCATCGAACAGCCATTTCCGGCGCTCGATCGCCGACATGTTCAGCTTTGAGGGTAATTTACGGGCAAATATGAACCGCTCTATGGCATTTTATGCATCGATCAACAAATTAAGGCATCGCCGAATCTATAGCTTACCTTAAATCCCGACGTAAATCAAACAAATCCAAGAAAACTGACAAAACGTGCCTTCAGTCGTGTTAGGCCCCGCGTACACCCTCTGCTCCGCTTATGACCTGTTATCCCCCGTGAAATAGGGCTCTTACACTGCCATACCGCTTTTAAATCCTGAGTTACTTTCAGAACTCGTCTATTCTGCCAGTGCGTGCTTTTACTGCGCGCTGGGGAAGCTTTTAAATTGAAAGGCCTTTTTTGCGCAGAGGTGTTTCTTTCATACCAGGCCACATTTGTGTATGTTGAATATCGTGTACGCATAGCAAGACCGAGAGCGGTGCTGGTGAACTATTTTACGAACCTGAGTAAGTAGAAATGTTTTGTTTAACTTGTTCAGAATACGAGTAGGTGATTGAGTGAGCGAGCAAATGTGTGAGCAAACAGTCATTTTTACACACCCGTTTAAACGGGTTGTGTGTTGGTTTCAGTCTGTCTGTCTGTCTGTTTTTCAGTTTGTCTGTCTGCCCATTTTGACGTATGTCTCCAGTGTTTATGGGTCGTGTGTAGCTTGGAAGTATGGTGCACACGATTATTCCAGCGTCGCGGACGACGCTGGTATCTGCGGTCGGGAAAGACTTTCCACGAATTTGCCACAGGGCGCCGCCATGTTTTCTGTGCTCGACTGCGAGCAGACCACAGGCACATTACACCCAAAATTCTTGTAGGCATACACAGACGCAACATAGCATGTACAGACAATAACACCCACAACACTTCAACTGCATATGAAAGGAATAAAAATAAATCCGCAAATCAGTCGCGCACAATACACCAGTTAGAAAAACAAGGAGTACCAAAGCGGCGTGCAGAAACTAAACTGACTCGGAGACTGAGAAGAAACATTTATCACACGATGTGGATAGCAAACATTAAAATAAAACAGATAAGTCAAGCAAAAAATAAACACAAATATCGAAAACACAATAAACAAAGGTAAAGAAAACAAAAAGAGATGCTTGCCGACAGTCAGTGTGTGTGTGCGTGGTTTGCCGTGTGCGTCAGCGGGGTGTGTGTGTGTGTGTGTGTGTGTGTGTGTGTGTGTGTGTGCGTGCGCGTGCATGCGTGCGTAGGCTACGTTCTTGCGTGTGTGCGTTCGAATGAGAAAGAAGAGAGAGAGAGGATTGAACAATGAGGTCACGTTCTCTGTCACATGAATACATATATATACACACACTGAAGGCTACTTCGGACACGAACACTTGCCAACAACTGTGGTTGGACATGCTTTTGAAATGTAATATTTTTTCGACATGATTTCTGGACATACGAATCCCGCTGTGTTGCCTACTGATGTTGCGAATGATGAAGGTTTTGAGTTGACTGACCTTGAGGAGGGATTGCATCAGGCGTTTATCGTCTCAAATTATATCCTTGCTACTTTTCAGGAGTCAACTATTGCCATTCATGGTAACTTGGATAGTCAATGTTTTTATTTGTTTGATTCCCATCAAAGAAACAGAAATGGTAACCATTCTTCAAATGGCGCTGCAGTTTTGATGTCATCAAGTTAATTCCTTTGCAGAATTGATTGATTTTCTCAAAAGCCATTATCAATGTGTTTATCAATTAACACCTGTTCATTTCTGTCCAACTGCAATGCAAACTCAATGTGGAGAAAACAAGGATTCATTACAAACAAGTCATCCCTGTACATCAACAGATTTATGTACCTCAATCAATACTGCTAGTATGAGTGACAGGAATCTAAAAGAAAAAACAACCAAACGCAAATGTACTACTACTTCTACGACTCGTTTGAATGTAAAACAGAAATGTAACACTATCTGTGACAATGACGGTTCTACGACTCGTTTGAAGGACAGTATAGATCGAACCTTAACCCACAACTACGACAATTTGTGTCAGACTTTTTTGAACAGGAAAATATGCCTCTGTTCAACAGTAACCAAAACATGGAAGATGTTTTTGAAACTTTACAGAAATGTAACACTAGCCTATCTGTGACAATGTTGCTTTTGAATTGAACCCACATTTGTTGAACAGGAGAGAATGTTCCTGTTCAACAGTGCCCAAAACACTGAATCTGACGTTTTTGAATCTTTTCTGTCATCTAACTGAATCTGACGTTTTTGAATCTTTTCTGTCATCTAACCCAATTGCTCATGACTTCATCGATCTTGAACATGCCTACTTTTCAAAGAAAGACAGACAAAAGCGAAATCTGCATGTTAGCCATCTGCCTGAAATGGTCAATGCACTTTTGTAAAATTGTCACAGCTGTTATGCACTTTTGTGAAATGGTCAGTGCTGTTGTGCACTTATGCAAAACTTGGTGCTGTGCTGTTAACATTTGAACAAAATGCATTTTGTTCAAATGTTTAGTGCAACTTGCTACTATATAATCGCTGTATGCGCTTTGTGGTAATAATGCACTGTTGTGAAAAGTTTGCGCTAAATGTTGGCACTATGCATCATTGTTGGAGCACCCTCCTGTAGATGCACCATGCTGAAAAATGTACTTATGAATCAAGCATTGACTGAAATAAACAATTTATATATCCAGCACAACATGCAATTCATTAACTTTTGACCCTAACCTTTAACACTTCCCAAAATAAATCTTTGGTGGACATTGCATCGACGCTGTTCATTTTGAATGAACATTTTTCTTGTTACATCTTAGTGTGGACTGGGTGGCCGAGTGGTGGTAATTAACGCACTTGCGCTCGGAAGCGAGAGGTTGCGAGTTCGACCCTGGGTCAGGGCGTTAGCAATTTTCTCCCCCCTTTCCTAGCCTAGGTGGTGGGTTCAAGTGCTAGTCTTTCGGATGAGACGAAAAACCGAGGTCCCTTCGTGTACACTACATTGGGGTGTGCACGTAAAAGATCCCACGATTGACAAAAGGGTCTTTCCTGGCAAAATTGTATAGGCATAGATAAAAATGTCCACCAAAATACCCGTGTGACTTGGAATAATAGGCCGTGAAAAAGTAGGATATGCGCCGAAATGGCTGCGATCTGCTGGCCGATGTGAATGCGTGATGTATTGTGTAAAAAAATTCCATCTCACACGGCATAAATAAATCCCTGCGCCTTGAATAAAAATTGAAAAGAAAAAAAAATCCCTGCGCTTAGAACTGTACCCACGGAATACGCGCGATATAAGCCTCATATTGATTGATTGATTGATTGATTGATATACAAAAATTAGATTTGTACGGGCGCAGTGCCTTGGTGGTAAGACGTCGGCCTCCTAATCGGGAGGTCGTGAGTTCGAATCCCGGTCGCTGCCGCCTGGTGGGTTAAGAGTGGAGATTTTTCCGATCTCCCAGGTCAACTTATGTGCAGACCTGCTAGTGACTTAACCCCCTTCGTGTGTACACGCAAGCACAAGACCAAGTGCGCACGGAAAAGATCCTGTAATCCATGTCGGAGTTCGGTGGGTTATGGAAACACAAAAATACCCAGCATGCCTACTCAACGAAAGCGGAGTGAAGCTGACTATGCTCTCAGAGTATAGTGTGGGGAACCCAAATGGGCAAACGACTTGAAATTGTGGATGACCGAAAATAAATTGAAACTTAATGACGACAAGACCGAGATCATGCTAGTTGTACCCCCTTCTCTTAAAAAAGAACCATCCCTTCCTGCCCAAATCTCTATAGCTGGAACTGATATTCAGTTGGCTTCTCAAGTACGAAACCTCGGTGTCATCTTCGACGAAACTCTCTGTTTCAAACAACAAGTCTCCACTGTCTGTAGAAATGCCTACTATGAACTGAGAAAAATTAGCTCCATCCGCCACTGCCTTTCTTCCGATGCTACAAAAACCCTCATTTGCTCTCTCGTTCTTTCAAGGCTAGATTACGGAAATGCCCTTCTTTCTGGTTCATTTGACTATCTCATTGAAAAACTGCAGAAAGTACAGAACAACTCCGCTAGATTAATCACAAAGACCCCTAAAAGACACCACATCACACCTGTTTTGAGATCCCTTCACTGGCTGCCTGTAAGAAGTCGTATTCAATACAAAATTGCATGCATTTGTTTCTCTTTCTTTCATGGTACAGGACCTGCTTATCTCTCTGAGATGTTATCAAAATATTCAAACCTCTCCTCTCTTCGCTCTGCAACAGATACCAATGTACTTAGTAAACCAAAAAGAAACAGAAAATCAACTAACTATGGATTTGAGAGATCCTTCAAGTACCAGGGACCTCTTGTCTGGGAGAAAATCCCCCGGAGCATTAGGGATTCCCAGTCACCATCTGCCTTTAGAACAGCCCTCAAAACACACATGTTTAAGTTAGACCTCTGAAGGAGATCCCATGATCGGTGAGTCATCGGCGCTGCCACGTGTATTATATACTAAAGTGTGGCGTTCATGAGGATGTGTATGTGCCTGTGTGTGTTGTACTAGAATAACGTATGCGTACATGGAATGACATTGCGGGTTACCTGAACATTGACAATGACGAAAGAAAGATTGTGTGTGAGTGTGTGCGCGCGTGTGTGTGTGTGTGTGTGTGTGTGTGTGCGTGTGTGTGTGCGTGCGTGTGTGGGTGTGTGTGACCATGTTTGAATTTATTCGGATTTAGTTCTCTTTCCTTGTTTGTATTATGATTGTGTAAGTGTAAAGCGCTCTGGGCTCGTCACCACGAGGTTTACGCGCTATATAAGTAATCGTTATTATTATTATTATTATTAAACGAGCTCACACGTAACCAGACAAATTCTGGAACGCTGAAGAAGAAGAAGATTTGTACCTGAAGCGAAAGACAAGATATGAAGACGACACTGTCTACTATGTTATATGAATATTACAACTGACTCGTCCAATTTTTGTCCCCCAAGACTTTGTTCGTGACATAAAGAAAGACCTGTGGGTCATTCAGTATACCGTGCGCACGTGTTTTTTTGTCGTTGGTGTAATGGCCAGTGTGTGTAGGAACTAGTGTTTTTTTGAGGGGAAGCAAAATATTGCAGGTGCTGTTCATGTATTACAGGTAACGGATTTCCCGCGTTATTCTTGAGTAAACCTGCCATTACAGCAAGACTTAGTACATATGACATTCCGTTTGTCAAATAATTATGTGGATACTTTTTCATGTTTTTTTCACCAGTTTTATAATCATTATTTAGAAGCTCATGTGCTAAATAAGTAATTGTTTATAAACAATGTAAAACAATTCTAAATAATTTTTTGTTTACGTAAACCATTCATTATTTACCTAAACAATTCATTGTTTACGTAAATAATTCATTGTTTACGTAAATAATGATTTATTTAGCAACATTGCTGATTGTTTACAAACAATGTAAAATACGTCTAAATAATATATTGTTTACGTAAACAATATATTATTTAGACTTATATTACATTGTTTATAAACAATCAGCAATGTTGCTAAATAAATCATTATTTACGTAAACAATGAATTATTTACGTAAACAATGAATTGTTTAGCCAACACATTTTCCATTATTTAGGGGTTTCTAGGATTCGCTTCTGAACTAAGTTTTATGTCTTTCAGTGATTACTATAATTGAATACAAGGTCTCTCCACACACTCTTATCTTAAAATAGCTGTTGTTGAACGGGACCTTTTGTTTGTTTTCGCATTCAGTTCTTTTCGTACGGCAATTTCAGCTTGTAAAATAAACAAATTTACGAACATTTTCTGATAAATAATGTTTGGAGATACCTTGTATTGAATTATATACTGAAAGGCATAAATTCTGCAAATAGTGCATTGAACGATTTTGCTCTCAAACGAAAATCAGATTGAACCTGTAATTTGTAGTTGACATCTTGAGTGTCGGAGCAAATGTTTCACGCTGTCAGCGTGCGCTTTGCAGTATTGCTGATCCAGCCACAGCTCACTGTGCTAATAAAGACAATGGGCTGAACGGGAGACAATAACGTAAAAACGATAGTGTATGGCCCTATAAAATGCAACTGGCTGTTTGGCTGTATCAGATATCGCAATCAAGCCACGACTTGATGAAGGAGAGAGACAGCAAGCGATTGGGATGCTTAGAGCTGGCCAAAGCATTGAACGTGATGAACGCTGAACGTTTTCCGAAATCATTGCGCTTGGACTCAGTCACTTTTTTTGAAAAATTGTCATTTCATGATGTTCTATTCAAAATCAATAAAGCGAAGGTTTATAAACACTAAAATGGCCAATAAATAAAATATTCAAACATTGAAAACATTCACCACAGAGTTGATTTTTTGTGATTTTTTAAAGTTCAGTTTGCGGAATTTATGCCTCTCGGTATAGTATAAATACACAAAGAAAAAAAATGAAGCTTAGAAGTCAATTCTTGATTCCCCTAAATAATGAAAACTGCTTTCCCTAAACAATGCAGTTTTCATTATTTAGCGAATCTGCTAAATAATGCATTATTATTATTATTATTATTATTGTGATCATTTTTATGCGCCTAATCTAGATATAGCCCTAGGCGCTTACATATTAATTTCTGCCGTTTGAAATGGAATTTTTTTACAGACAGACAGACAAACAGACATTTTTTACACACAATATATAACGCATTCACATCGGCCAGTAAAGCTCAGTAGCCTATTAGGCGAGCATTCACCTTTCACGACCTTTATTCCAAGTCAAACGGGTATTTGGTGGACATTTTTATCTATGCCTATACAATTTTGCCAGGAAAGACCCTTTTGTCAATCGTGGGATCTTTAACGTGCACACCCCAATGTAGTGTACACGAAGGGACCTCGGTTTTTCGTCTCATCCGAAAGACTAGCACTTGAACCCACCACCTAATGATTTATTTAGCAACTGCTCACTTTATCCACCCAAAAAATATTATTTTGTGAAATAAGTGATTATTTGTGTAAACAATACATTATTTACGTAAACAATGAATTATTTACGTAAACAATGAATTATTTACGTAAACGATGAATTGTTTAGGTAAACAATGAATGGTTTACGTAAACAAAAAAATATTTAGAATTTTTTTTTTACATTGTTTATAAACAATTACCGTAAACGGTACTTATTTAGCACATGAGCTTCTAAATAATGATTATTTAGCTAAAACTGGTGAAAAAAACATGAAAAAGTATCCAAATAATTATTTGACAAACGGAATGCCATAAGTACAGGGTGACCAAACAATTCCACCCATAAAAAAAGCTTATAACTTCTGTCACCAGGTGCATAAAGACGATAGTAATTATATTCTTCTTGCAAAAATCGTCTCTACAGTTTTGATAGATGCCTTCAAAAGGATCGAATTGTACTTCATCCTTACGTTTGGTGCCGCAGTGAAACATTCCAAGGTTTCATCACCAATGATTGGTTGTTAATGATATACGACACAGATACACGCACAGCCTAACGGTGATCTTTGTTGTCACTTTCTTGGAATACATACAAACAAATGACAAAATTTGTTCGTCACGCCATTTCTCGCACAATGACGTATATATATCGTTTTGAATCTGGGAGTCAAGAAGAGATGTCTTAATTATATTGGTTTGTTCAATCGGTGCAGTTTGTCTTTAACATAAACTGTTCTTTTTCTTTTCAGTAAAGCCCTGGGAAGTAGGTGAGACATGGAAACAAAACATATGCAAGTCACCGAGTAGATTCAACGTTTCTTGATCTGAATATTTTCAAGATGGACAGATCACAACCCGAGACTGATGAGGGAGGGACTGATTGTGTGTCATGCCGTAAGCACATTGAAGTTGTCTGTCCCCACTGCGATATCCGTCAACCAAGGCTGTTTACCAACAGGGTGAGTAGGTTCTCGGTAGCTGCGCTGCCTTAAAACTAGTTTTCGGCATCGGCGTGCGTTCGATCCCCACGTTCGGCAAGGGATTTAGTTCACAGAGTCAACTTTGTCCGAACATCCACGTGTGCACGCATTCGCACGATAAAGTGCCCAAATTCACAGTGAAAGTCTCAGGGGTTGGAAACACGAATACACGCATACAGGTTAAACGAAAATAATGGGTAGCGCCTTACTGTGTGGCAGCTCGCTTTTCCCAGGTATAGTGATAAAGCAGCCCTTATTTTCATGAGGGTAACATCACAGACTATATGAAATCTTATCGTATCTGACGTACCATGGAGAAAGAATCATCGAACTGCCTCAATGTTTTCTACTATTTAATGGATTGACTCGGTGACAATTAAGATGGTCATCTAAATCATAAGGAAACAGACAAATCAGAAATTCCTAATCACTTTTTTTAATAGGGATGGAATTTGAAGGTATCCATTATAAAAAAAGCAAAAAAGCAGGGAGCCCGCTAATGGACATAAAAAAAACATGTAATAATTGTGTAGTTATAATTTTTAGGAAGACAACTAAGGCCAATTTTAGAACAGCACATTTTTCTAACCAAATTGTTTTGGAAATCCCCGCAAGGGGTACACGGTTTGGTTTGGGGTTGCACATAATTACATTTCATGCCACACTTTAAATGTTAACAATTTAAACCATGATTCCCAATGTAGTTTTGGTTATTTTCGCTACTGCTTTATACTGAAATCAGAAGAACGTGCAGGCATTTGTCACATTTCCTTTTGGACTCCTAAAATAGGTATGCGTACCAGCCAGCACCGGAAACATGACGACCAACTGAAAAGGCACTCGGAAGCTGCAAAATAGGACCTGTTCACTTTTCGTTTTATATTATACAGGACTATTGTTACGGAGCTTTCTCGCATCTTTTAATAGCTTGAAGGAACGTTTGAATAACGAAAACCAAGCAACCAGCTTATCGTAGGATGCCTGGAAGACAGCGATATTGGTCTCAAATTATTAGTGCATAATCATATCCATCATTTGATACCTTTATCACACTACTAATCACAGAAGTGCTATTTGTTGGACTCCAATCGAATTGATTAAAAGTCGTAGTTACTGCACTTTGGCCACTAAGATTCTTCCATCATGACTTTCTCTTTTTGACAGGTGTCAATGCTGAAGGAAAAACATATCAGTGCTGTGAAAGAAGGGGCACACGCCAATGTGAAACAGAAACCTGCAAAGGAAAGTAAGTACACGATATTTAAGTGTCAATTCTGCCTCTGTAATGGAAGAGAGAAAGATCTATTTTGCAACAAATGGCAACTGACGTCTGCTCGGGTAAAAAAAAAACCAAAGGCAGTTATTTCCATTAGACCGTTTCGCGAAAAAAAATGTGCAGGCACAGTTATTATTGGGCAAAAAAAAGTTGCTTTCGGGTAACGAGCCAAAATAAAATAGGGTCGGTAGGTAGGCTTTTTATTTAAAAGTAAGAGTGTTAATGTTTCCCACAGATATGCCAATAGTTAGTTTTTGTTTTGTTTCAAGTAATTAAAAAAAGGTTTTAGGGTCGGCAGGAAAAAAATAGGGTCAGTCGGGTTACCCTAAACCGCGCCCCACCAATGTTATTTCTCATTTTAAGATAATAAAGAATAATTGTATTGTATCGTATTGTATTGTATTGTATTGATTGAATGTATTGTTAAGAAATTGTCTTGTATCGTATGTATTGCATGTATTGTGTTGTATTGTATTGCATTATATTGTATTGTATTGTATTGTGCTTTGCTGTTTTGTATTGTATTAAATATTCGAAACCGCCAATTACCTGGCTGTTTTTGGAAGTGATGTTGTATTCCGACAGGTCCTACGCAAGAACCGCCACGTCAGCATGCTAGCATACTTGCACGATCACACGGAGACATCCAAATCAAATCCGTGAAAAACTTGTACCTCACACAGCAACTCACTGTTGTCAACGTGCAAGCTGATCAACGTCCTATCAGGGTAAACGTTGCAACTGATGTGGAAGAAGTGCAGTCAGGTAAGTTGCTTCCCCCCCCCCCCCCCCTGCTGTTGTTTCTGACGGAATATCTGAATACTCATTTCCTTTGTTTGGGATAAAGAATCTTTGTATTCATTTTGAAAAATAAACACCTTCTTATTTTTTGTGTCATATCCTTCTAACTATGAAGACTTTCTGACAACGTTAGCAGAAGTAGGAATATATTGTTCCTTTGTGACATCTTTTCAATATTGGCCGGTTGCTTGTTTTGCGGGCGGGAATGTTGCTCATTTGGTAGCGGGATGGCTTTATAACCTGTTCGTCACAATCGGCGTGGGTTCAAATCACAGGCACGGCGAGAGATGTTTTTCCTCGTAATCGACTTTGTGTAGACTCTCTTCCGTGTCCGAACACAACCCGTGTGCACACATGCGCGCGGTAAAGTTCCCAAGGTCACAGCGAAAGTCTTGGGGCTTAGAAAACACGAAGACATGCATGCGTTATGTTGTACAAATCTCTCATTCTAATGGTCGTATCTCGATACTTTGTCGAGACAATCCTATAATGCTGACGCGACAAAGAATACAACCGTAGTGGGATTGTTTGTGTCAAAACATCACACCATATCCTCAGCGAATTACCCATACATATCCCAATATTGGCCAACTTGTCTCATATGACGTTACACTCGAAAAGTCAGTCGAGATCCGGCTTGTCTTTGAAAGTATACAACCCTACCGGAGAGAAACCGACAGAACATCACGAAGGGCTGCTTGAAGAGGCGTCATTGTAATACACATCCTGGTAGCATTTCACCAACATTAATGCTACCAAACCATAACTGCCAAGGTGAACAAAACCTTACTACTGCTGCTTTAGATGCTTTTAACGCCGCGGGAACCTGGCTTCCAAAAGTACAAGACATGTTCGTCTGCTATCCTCGTGACAAGCTAGCAAACAGTTACATGTGATAGTTCTGCACAAACAATCCTTATCCTGCAGATAAATGTCTTTTTTGGTACAGCCGTATTCCTGTTGACTAAAACTGTTCTCTGATACCGTTCTCATATCGGTTTATTACAACAAATATCTGACAATGTAAACAGTCACCAAGTGCACTTTTATGATGTTCAACAAGTTCACGAAGACGTTAAAGCTTACAGGATACACGACTTATTCATTAATTTAAAATTAAATCTAAAAAGCTCCATGCTCAAATCGTATTGGAAATCATAACGTGGAAACGCTTCGTACTCACCAATCTTTGTATCCTACCATTATGTGCGCCTTATTACGACATCTACGCCAAACGAAGGTGTTCATTTACAGCACCTTTTGGATAGTACGTTACTTTTGCTTTCTTCCGGTCAAAGTTGCGAACGGTAGTGTATATGTTACAGTTCATCTGTGAAACCAGGGAATACGTGTATTAATTAACTAAACTATTTTAGGTAATACATGCATTTACAGTTTGAAACAAGGGTGAATACTACTTTGGTTTAAACATTGTTTTTTCTGTTTTAACATGTTCATGACATTTAAAGTATTACGGCTTGGGTTAATAATACTTTGAATGTACAGCTTCCGACGACGTTCTAATCCTGAAGACGGACTGGTCAGAAAAGTCGCCGCCGCCTACAAGCAAGACAGAGGCTGTATCCAGTTCGGTGCAACGACCAAAAGTGGAGGCAAAACCCGAACATAAAGAACTCATGATTACTCGTCTTATAGACAGTCACACAGAAACTCTTCTGAGTGAAGTGATGGCTCAGATTAAAGTTCACAACAGCCTGCCAAAAGAAATCGTTCAGAAGTTGTACGAGCGATTTCGACTTCGTCTGCTTGGAGTGACAAAACGCCTGGAGTTTTTGATGGAAGTGGACAGTCAGGATGTAGAGAGAGTGCTCAATCTTCAACCAGAAGTTCAAAAACTGCTTTCAGAAGTTGTCCCCCCAGGAAAACGCGAGGAAGTGACATGGAAAGACTTTTCACACCATCCACTGCCCTGCACTGACGATACACCGCGCCAGCAACCCGTGAGTCGAAGTGTTTGCGTGCCTCCTTAGGCCAAAAAAAAAAAATTGTCTGTTTAGGGTAACATGACCAAAAAAAGTAGGGTCGGTAGGTAGGTAGGTTTTTTTTGTGTTTTTTTTTTTTGTGTGTGTGTGTGTGTGTAAATGCTATGTTGGCTGAACATTCACTTCTTATATTTGATGAATACATGTTTCAAAACTAACGTATATTAAATGAAACGCCAAATGTCTCTTTTTAGCATTTTTACCTCTTTTTTTTTCTTTTTTTTTTTTGAAATCAAAAAAAAGTTTTTGGGTCGGCGCCAAATCGATAGGGTCGGTCGGGTTACCCTAAACAGACAATTTTTTTTTTTTGGCCTTATAACAAGTCGCGTAAGGCGAAAATACAACATTTAGTCAAGTAGCTGTCGAACTCACAGAATGAAACTGAACGCAATGCCATTTTTCAGCAAGACCGTATACTGGTAGCATCGTCAGTCCACCGCTCATGGCAAAGGCAGTGAAATTGACAAGAAGAGCGGGGTAGTAGTTGCGCTAAGAAGGATAGCACGCTTTTCTGTACCTCTCTTTGTTTTAACTTTCTGAGCGTGTTTTTAATCCAAACATATCATATCTATATGTTTTTGGAATCAGGAACCGACAAGGAATAAGATGAAAGTGTTTTTAAATTGATTTCGACAATTTAATTTTGATAATAATTTTTATATATTTAATTTTCAGAGCTTGTTTTTAATCCAAATATAACATATTTATATGTTTTTGGAATCAGAAAATGATGGAGAATAAGATGAACGTAAATTTGGATCGTTTTATAAATTTTTATTTTTTTTTACAATTTTCAGATTTTTAATGACCAAAGTCATTAATTAATTTTTAAGCCACCAAGCTGAAATGCAATACCGAAGTCCGGGCTTCGTCGAAGATTGCTTGACCAAAATTTCAATCAATTTGGTTGAAAAATGAGGGCGTGACAGTGCCGCCTCAACTTTCACGAAAAGCCGGATATGACGTCATCAAAGACATGTATCAAAAAATGAAAAAAACGTTCGGGGATTTCATACCCAGGAACTCTCATATCAAATTTCATAAAGATCGGTCCAGTAGTTTAGTCTGAATCGCTCTACACACACACACACACACACACACACACACACACACACACGCACAGACACACACACATACACCACGACCCTCGTCTCGATTCCCCCCTCGATGTTAAAACATTTAGTCATAACTTGACTAAATGTAAAAAACGCTGGCGCTGGACCCGAGTACTCTTCAGACTGGCTCGCTCCGCCAGTATGAAAGTTTTTGTCTTGTGCACGTGGATTTAAAAAAAAAATTGTTTTTATTTATTTTACACAATTAAAAAAATTATTAGAGTAAAATAAAACATTAAAACGTTCATAATAAACAATAGTAAACAAGAATTTAAAAAAAAAAATTATATAGACCGCCCATGCCGGGAATCGAACCCGGATCACTTGGATTTAAAAAAAAGAAAATAAGTTTTTTTTTAATTTATTTTACACAATTAAAAAAATTATTAGAGTAAAATAAAACATTAACATGCTCATAATAAACAATAGTAAACAAGAATTTAAAAAAAAATAAATTAAAAAAGAATAGACCGCCCATACCGGGAATTGAACCCGGATCACTTTTGCCATAGATGAATCGCTTTCCACCCGGATCACTTGGATTTAAAAAATAATAATAATAATAATAATTATTTATTTATTTTACACAATTAAAAAAATTATTAGAGTAAAATAAAACATTAAAACGTTCATAATAAACAATAGTAAACAAGAATTAAAAAAAAATTAAAAAAATTTTAAAAAAAATAGACCGCCCATGCCGGGAATCGAACCCGGATCACTTTGGCCACCAAGCCACTAACTCTGACAATTTTCCCAGTGAACTCAAATGCCTAGGGTGCTAAAATTAGGTCGCCCAGCACGCGAAGTGCACACACACACACACACACACACACACACACACACACACACACACAAACAGTAACACTAACACATGTGCACAAAATGAACACACACACACACACACACACACACACACACCGCGCGCAAACGACAGATCCTGCAGCAGACGACAGATCTATAGCAGACGACTGTCTCTCTTTCAGTCTCACCGAGACCAAAATAATCCCCACCCGCTGGCTGGCTTGCAAATCATGCTTTTCTCGTCACTGTGTGACGTGTTTCGCTGTTCTATCAGCTCAATGGCTGGCTGTCGCTCCGATTGAATTCGTCCAACCGTCAAGAATTTTTTTTTGGGGGGGGCATTTAGGTCCCAGGTAACATTATGAAGTTTTAATACGATCAATCGGACCTATTATCAAGTTAGTGTATCAACTTTTGAACGAACTGCGCCCAGTAGTTTCCCAGCAATAAGCTGTTAAGTCGAGACAGATACACAGACAGACAGACAGACACACAATTAAAGTCTGCTGGACCCTCCTACTGCGTACTCGGGGATAAGCAGTCTTCAATGCATTAAATCGAAAATGTGTTGGACAGGGCACACTAGTTTTAGTCTAAAGATGTGTTTTGGGGTTCTCGACATTTTTAAGTCTCTGAACACCATATAATCATTTGTCGATGTAATTCTGTCATCTGCATCCTCCTATTTGCAATTAAGTAATCATTTTAAAGTGATTTCCTAAAATTTCACATGATTGATTGTGAACATTTTGGACACTGTTTTCCCAGAATCGTTTCTTGAGCACCAGTGCCGTCATTTAGAATTACTCAAAGTTTATACTTTCCCTATTTTGGACTAAAACCAAGTTCACAGTGTGTGTGTGTGTGTGTGTGTGTGTGTGTAGACTGAGGTTGCGCACCTCGTCTCAGTGAGTCAGTAGATAGTAAACAAGTCGCGTAAGGCGAAAATACAATATTTAGTCAAGTAGCTGTCGAACTCACAGAATGAAACTGAACGCAACGCAACGCAGCAAGACCGTATACTCGTAGCATCGTCACTCCACCGCCCGTGGCAAAGGCAGTGCACGTGGAATTGACAAGCAGAGCGGGGTATTCGTTGCGCTGAGAAGGATAGCACGCTTTTCTGTACCTCTCTTCGTTTTAACTTTCTGAGCGTGTTTTTAATTCAAACATATCATATCTATATATTTTTGGAATCAGGAACCGACAAGGAATAAGATGAAAGTGTTTTTAAATTGATTTCGAAAAAAAAAAATTGATAATAATTTTTATATATTTAATTTTCAGAGCTTGTTTTTAATGTGAATATAACATATTTATATGTTTTTGGAATCAGAAAATGATGGAGAATAAGATAAACGTAAATTGGGATCGTTTTATAAATTTTTATTTTTTTTTACAATTTTCCGATTTTTAATGACCAAAGTCATTAATTAATTTTTAAGCCACCAAGCTGAAATGCAATACCGAACCCCGGGCTTCGTCGAAGAGTACTTGACCAAAATTTCAACCAATTTGGTTGAAAAATGAGGGCGTGACAGTGCCGCCTCAACTTTCAGGAAAAGCCGGATATGACGTCATCAAAGACATTTATCAAAAAAATGAAAAAAACGTTCGGGGATTTCATACCCAGGAACTCTCATGTCAAATTTCATAAAGATCGGTCCAGTAGTTTAGTCTGAATCGCTCTACACACACACACAGACACACAGACACACGCACATACACCACGACCCTCGTTTCGATTCCCCCTCGATGTTAAAATATTTAGTCAAAACTTGACTAAATATAACAAGTCGCGTAAGGCGAAAATACAATATTTAGTCAAGTAGCTGTCGAACTCACAGAATGAAACTGAACGCAATGCCATTTTTCAGCAAGACCGTATACTCGTAGCATCGTCAGTCCACCGCTCATGGCAAAGGCAGTGAAATTGACAAGAAGAGCGGGGTAGTAGTTGCGCTAAGAAGGATAGCACGCGTTTCTGTACCTCTCTTTGTTTTAACTTTCTGAGCGTGTTTTTAATCCAAACATATCATATCTATATGTTTTTGGAATCAGGAACCGACAAGGAATAAGATGAAAGTGTTTTTAAATTGATTTGGACAATTTAATTTTGATAATAATTTTTATATATTTAATTTTCAGAGCTTGTTTTTAATCCGAATATAACATATTTTTATGTTTTTGTAATCGGCAAATGATGGAGAATAAGATAAACGTAAATTTGGATCGTTTTATAAATTTTTATTTTTTTTTACAATTTTCAGATTTTTAATGACCAAAGTCATTAATTAATTTTTAAGCCACCAAGCTGAAATGCAATACCGAAGTCCGGGCTTCGTCGAAGATTACTTGACCAAAATTTCAACCAATTTGGTTGAAAAATGAGGGCGTGACAGTGCCGCCTCAACTTTCACGAAAAGCCGGATATGACGTCATCAAAGACATTTATCAAAAAAATGAAAAAAACGTATGGGAATTTCATACCCAGGAACTCTCATGTCAAATTTCATAAAGATCGGTCCAGTAGTTTAGTCTGAATCGCTCTACACACACACACAGACACACAGACACAGAGACAGACACACGCACATACACCACGACCCTCGTTTCGATTCCCCCTCGATGTTAAAATATTTAGTCAAAACTTGACTAAATATAAAAACAAGTCGCGTAAGGCGAAAATACAATATTTAGTCAAGTAGCTGTCGAACTCACAGAATGAAACTGAACGCAATGCCACGCAGCAAGACCGTATACTCGTAGCATCGTCAGTCCACCGCTCATGGCAAAGGCAGTGAAATTGACAAGAAGAGCGGGGTAGTAGTTGCGCTAAGAAGGATAGCACGCTTTTCTGTAGCTCTCTTTGTTTTAACTTTCTGAGCGTGTTTTTAATCCAAACATATCATATCTATATGTTTTTAGAATCAGGAACCGACAAGGAATAAGATGAAAGTGTTTTTAAATTGATTTGGGCAATTTAATTTTGATAATAATTTTTATATATTTAATTTTCAGAGCTTGTTTTTAATCCAAATATAACATATTTATATGTTTTTGGAATCAGCAAATGATGGAGAATAAGATAAACGTAAATTTGGATCGTTTTATAAATTTTAATTTTTTTTTACAATTTTCAGATTTTTAATGACCAAAGTCATTAATTAATTTTTAAGCCACCAAGCTGAAATGCAATACCGAAGTCCGGGCTTCGTCGAAAATTACTTGACCAAAATTTCAACCAATTTGGTTGAAAAATGAGGGCGTGACAGTGCCGCCTCAACTTTCACGAAAAGCCGGATATGACGTCATCAAAGACATTTATCAAAAAAATGAAAAAAACGTTCGGGGATTTCATACCCAGGAACTCTCATGTCAAATTTCATAAAGATCGGTCCAGTAGTTTAGTCTGAATCGCTCTACACACACACACACACACACACAGACAGACAGACAGACGCACATACACCACGACCCTCGTTTCGATTCCCCCTCGATGTTAAAATATTTAGTCAAAACTTGACTAAATATAATGAAGTTTGCAGATCATGAAAAATGCGAGCTTCAGTTAAATGCTACGTGGAATTTGCATGCGTTAGCTAGACTGTTGGGTTGACTTCCTCAATCCAACGGTCTTGATCTGCTTTGACGAATGGGTATAGATGAAAACTAAATCAGTAATGATGACGACCGGAAGACCGGCACGGTGGCCTAGTGGTAAGGCGTCCGCCCCATGATCGGGAGGTCGTGGGTTCGAACCCAGGCCGGGTCATACCTAAGACTTTAAAATTGGCAATCTAGTGGCTGCTCCGCCTGGCGTCTGGCATTATGGGGTTAGTGCTAGGACTGGTTGGTCCGGTGTAGGAATAATGTGACTGGTTGAAACATGAAGCCTGTGCTGCGACTTCTGTCTTGTGTGTGGCGCACGTTAAATGTCAAAGCAGCACCGCCCTGATGTGGCCCTTCGTGGTCGGCTGGGCGTTAAGCAAACAAACAAACAAACAAACAAAGACGACCGGAAGTCCGGACTCCTGACAGGAGAGCTGTCGATGCAAACCGCTCCCTGATTAAACTTCATTTAAATATTTGGCATTGTTTTGGAGCAATTTTGAGTAAATCGTTGCAGGTCTTTCTAAATTACAGTACAGCTATAGTCTCTTGAACTTTTTAAGGTCTAATTTGCCAGAAAACTCTCCAATATGGCGGCTTAGACAATATATGTTTAAGTACAGTGGTACCTGCAAGTTGCCGCGTTAAAATCGAAAACAAATCAGAAAAGCTGAAACGGAACTTTTTTTGCATGTACTTAAAAAAACCAATCTAAGTTGTATCCAAAGCAGTCATATTGTTCTCCTAACGTCTACCTACGTTATGGCATGCTGAACGGAGTAGGTGTCATAGGAGAAAGGGTGGTGTTTGATGCCATTTTAGAGGGTAATAAGACGAAACACGTTGCGTATCAGAAACTATACTCAATGCATTGCCTTCAAAAATTTTGGTGATTTGTCGTTACACATGTCGTAACATACACATTGAATCTTAAGTCATTCTATAAATCGAGTGTAGCCGTTTATTGTAAATATGTTGCGGGAATGGATGTCCTTTCCAGTCAATTTACGGGATTTACAATAAATGGTCCCATCACACAGATCTGCACTCAAACGTGTCTGCCAAAAACGGTTTATGACGGTTAGTAGGGAGATTCAAAGGACAGCACGTTTCGTTTTGCAGCTCGTTTCGTTTGGTGAATGAGTCACCCCGCGAAACGGAACGTGAAACGAGACGGCATAGGCCGCAGACAAGATTTAGATATATTCACGTTTCGTTTCGGAATGAAGGAAGGGCGATAAATCTTCAAGTGAAATTATCACGTCTGTCCTCGATCAGAATGGAAAAAAAACCCCTAGGAGGTGGTCCAGAATCGGGCATACTTTGATTATTTTCAGTCCAAATAAATCACACAGACTTTGTTTATACAAAATCACATACGAAGCCAGAATAAAAATTCGATGCGATGACCTACTTCTGCTTCGCCATTTGCTTTCTTCACCATGAAGTTGGATAAATGTACCAGGATCAGCACCCTTCAAAATATTTCAGTTCACAACAGTTGTCTACCTCCAATGAACACATTCTCAGCGCTGAAAGACTGTGAAAGGGTTGATGAATCTAGCAATGCATAAAATGGCCAACAAATAAAACTGTTAGTGTGCAAAAATACTCACAAAAGTTGACGAAATATTGTTCGTTTTTTGGGGGTGGAAAACGTGACTGCGTTTTGACGTTCCACGTTCCGTTTCAGTTGACCTTCACCTTTCCAGCGAGAGACCCCCGAAATGATGACGTTTACCACAACTTCAAAACGAAACGTCCCGACGTTTCGTTTATTAAATCTCCCTACTATCAGGGTCGGATCAGTTGCTTTGTAAGAGGGGGTGCACTTTGAATCGAAAGTGAATGTGATGTGCGCGAAGCGCCCGAATTTACTAGGGGGGTCCTGGGGCATGCCCCCCCGGAAAATTTTTTGGCCCAAAGAAGGAAAATGGCCATTTGAACTTAGAAATGGTCATAGAATCAGCTTTCCAAAATTTTTTTTTTTTTTTTTTTTGCTGAAGGGGGGGTGCACCTGCACCCTGTGCACCCCCCCTCGTCCGCCCCTGAGTATATATACTATAACTGTTCAACTGTGTACGTGCCCATGCGCTCATTACTTTATGCGAGTCTGCGTGTCTATATTTTATGCCATTCTTCTTCTTCCTTTCTCTTTGTATTCTCTTTGCTGTTGTCTTCGTTCATCCCTGTCCGTCTTACATCTTCGGTCTGCCATTTTTTGGCTGCCTGTCTGTCGGTTTGTGTCTGTTTGTCAAGTTATGCTGTTTCTGTGGTTTCAGGATGCTTTCCAAAAGCAAGGGGCCGGCAGTGAAAACACTTGTAAACAGAGCGCTCATCAGGACGGTAAGGGCATATATATTTGTGTTTCTTGTTTTAATTTGCTCAGACTGTATACATTTCACAAATTTTAAACGTAGAAACACAATTGTTCTTATTAGTTTAGGTATCGTTTGATGCACCTGAAAATGCTCAATACGTGTTTGCAGCCTGTCAGTATCCTTTTATAATTGCCATGGACTGCAAGTGCATTACATTTGTTTTGATACGCCTCGTAAGTGTCCATTGTTCTATTTAATTTCTATTAAATCAGCTTTCCTGTATAAGAGCATGCGCAGTAAACAAAAAGGCAGGCCATATTTTAACTTGTTTCAGTTGTTCTCACTTCAAGCTGCTTCTGAAACACATGTCACAGTTTGACAAGTACAGTGTTCTGTTGTAAAGACAACTTTTTAGACCTAAATGTGACAAAGACCAAAGAACTTCTGATAGACTTTAGAAGAAACCCTGCCCGTGTCCCTGACCTGATGATTGATGGTGTGACTGTTGAGCGTGTGACTGAATATAAGTATCTTGGCACAGTTATCGATGATAAGCTGTCCTTCAATGCAAACACCACCCTCATACACAAACAAGAGGCGAAGCCTTCAAGGCTCACGTAAGAAATCGACAAACAGTAACACAAACTCAATCACTCCGTCACACACACACACACAGTACACACACACACACACACACACACACACACACACACACACACACACACACACACACACACACACACACACACACACACAGAAAGAGCATTGGTGAAACTGTGCAAGAAAGCGAGACACTAGATCTAGATCTGTCTGTCTGCATGTAGCCTACTTACATGGACACGACTGCCAAATAGTCTCGGCCCGCTCAAAATAACAATCACCGAGACTTTCAGTAATTCCATCGCGTGACGTCTAACCCTCGTACGTCATAATGTGACGTCAATGTAATATGACGTCTTCAAATGTTAAAGTTTCTATCACAGACATACATACATACATACATACATACGCCCGCACGCACAGACAGACAAAAGTTAGCATCGCATAGGCTACACTTCGTGAGCCAAAAATGTCAGTCACGCATCTACTGCCTTCAGAAACTTAGGAAGTTGAATGTGAACCCTTCTATCCTTCAAACTTTCTACCGCTCTTTCATCGAGTCTGTCATCACTTTTGGTTTTGTGTCCTGGTATGGAGGTCTGAGTGTGAAGAACAGGAATGTCTTAGTGCGAATGGTGAATGTCAGTAGCAAGGTGATTGGCAGGCAGCAAGCAAGTGTGGAGTCCCTGTATGAAAAGCGTGTGGTGAAAAAGAGTAGGCGGATAGCTTCAGATAGGTCCCATGTCCTTGCCCACCTCTATGAACTCCTTCCCTCTGGCCGTAGACTTCGCACGCACAAAGCTAGGACACTCAGGCTGCAAAACAGCTTCATCCCCAAATTCATCACCCTCGGCAACATGTAAACACATCCACATACCCGACTCAGCCCCTCTTCTGCCAGTGCAATCAGTAGTAATGTACATGTATGTATTGGTTTTATGAACGTCCGTATTTTTTTATTTTTTTTCTGTAATATATTGTATGCTATGATTTTTTGCAATGATGTTTAGCCATAGTCCGTTATACGCGTAGGTGTGCGAGAATATGTAAGCGCAGTGCTTTAAAGATGTCCGTGTGGGAATGTGTAAGTGGGCGTAGTCGAATGTCCATGTGGGAATGTGTAAGTGGAGCATATAGGAATGCCCATGTGTGAATGTGCAAGTGGAGCGTATAAGAATGTGTAAGTGGAGCGTGGTCGAATGTCCATGTGTGAATGGGTAAGTTGAGCGTATAAGAATGTCCATGTGTGCGATGTGTAAGTGAGACATGGGTGTGTTCATGACTGAATGCGTAAGCACAATGCAAGGAAAGGCCAGAGAGGTATGTGGGAGGTGTGTTAACTTTATAACCTGCCCTGTTATATAGTGCTATATGTCTTATGTAAAAACAATGTCCTGCTTGTATTATCCAAGCGGAGCGCGGGCAGAGCCCGCGCGTAGCGAGGTAGTTTTTTTTTTCATCTCCCAGCACTGAAATTTTTTTTGCCAAGTGGTGTCTGTCTGGACATTGTTCTAGAATTCATCTTTTAGCACAATATTAGCGACACTGTTTGGACAATTCTATTAAAATTAGGCGTACAAACTGATTTTGTTTCGGGGAATCCTCTCAGAGGATCAGAATTTTCATATAATATCATCGGAAGCTGTTACAACGGGAAAATGTGAAACTTTTGTCACTTTTTAACATGGAATTTCATCTTTGAGCGTTTCAAGCGGACTTTAATAAAATAGTTATTTGCGAATTAAGCAGCGGAAGACACTCACCGGTTCAACATGTGTATGGTCATTAAACCTCAAAACATTTCAGTAAGTGGTTTAGACAAACACCTCGGACATGTGAGGGTGACTGGTTTGTAGCTGAAGAGTTTTTTTCTAAAGTGTGTTCTAAATACAAATGACGTACTGGTAATGATGTAATGAGTTGTTCTAATCTTGTTCTTGGAACTCTTGCTGTTCCAAGCTTGTTCTTAGCAAGTCTTGGTGACGAGAACAAAGACTATCAATGAAATCTTTAGAAATAACCTCTGACAACGACGACGATGACGACGACGACGACGACGATAACAACAACAACAACAAATGACATCGACGACGACGACGACAACAACAACAACAACAACAACAACAACAACAACAACAACAAAAACAACAACACGAGAACAACAACAATCACGACAACGAACATGACAACAACAACACCAACAACTACGACGACAACTACAACGACTGGGTTATGATGACATCACCAATGATTTATCAAATGTTCAGTGTCAAGGCTGTTAAAAAATCGTTAAATCCTATTTCTTCACTGATTCTTATGAAATTTTAAAGGTAGGTTTGTTGTCCCCAACTTATTTTCACTCCATACTTTTCCAGAAGAAAAACATAATTTTGGCAGTTAAAAACCGTTAAATTTCAATTCTTCACCGATATTTATGAAATTTTGTGGGTAGGTTCGTTGTCCCCAACTGATTTTCACTCTATACTTTTCCAGAAGAAAGACATAATTTTGGCAGTTAAAAAACGTTAAATTTCAATTCTTCACCTATCTTTATGAAATTTAGTGGGTGGGTCCGTTGTCCCAAACTGAATTTTAAGACATACTTTTCCAGACAAAAAACCTTATTTTTGGCAGTTAAAAACCGTTAAATCTCAATTCTTCATCGATATTTATGAAATTTTGTTGGTAGGTTCGTTGTCCCCAACTGATTTTCACTCCATACTTTTCCAGAAGAAAAACATAATTTTGGCAGTTAAAAACCGTTACATTTAAATTTTCACCTATCTTTATGAAATTTAGTGGGTGGGTCCGTTGTCCCAAACTGAATTTCAAGACAAACTATTCCAGTCAAAAAAACCTATTTTTGGCAGTTAAAAACCGTTAAGTCTCAATTCTACACCGATATTTATGACATTTTGTGGGTAGGTTTGTTGTCAGATTTGACATGATGGCAGAATTGAAAGTGTGAGATATCCTGATGTTTCACAATTTATGCTGCATAATTCAGCCCCATAGGCGCTTGAATTTTAGGTGGAGTTGGGTTTTTTTTCAGCCCAAACCAGTAACCCCCACATGGTTTTCATGTCCCTTTCTGAGAGACTTCAAGAAGTTTCAATTTGACGTCATGATTAGCCTGCCGCATTAGCAAGTATGAAAACACGTCATCGATGACACATTTTAAGACAGAGAGAGAGAGAGAGAGAGAGAGAGAGAGAGAGAGAGAGAGAGAGAGAGAGAGAGAGAGAGAGAGAATCATGTACACACAGATGGACGACTTCGCTTGGGGTATGTACTGCCCGGCAGTACACATCTACTTTATTGCTATGTACCACGCCTGAATTTCTCTATGAGATAATAAAGTATTCTTATTCTTATTCTTATATATCTTACTTTTAGACGATGAAACAAAAGACATGTCTTTGAAGGGACTAGTCTGTAACTGCATATCTGTTATTATTTTCGCAACTCTTGCAGAAGCACCTTCATATCCAAGAGTTTCTCTCCGTTGTGTGAACGACTTAGAATTCGTAGAGGTAGGTATGTCCCTTGTTAAATTCGTGTGCTGTAGATAGTCATGCTGTATATCCGTATTATTATTCATATAACCAATTAATATGTTGAAAGATGAATTCTACGGTTGAACGTATGACAAACTGTATACAATTGTTCACAGTTAAAGGCACAGTGCAGCTCACAGCCTTCGTTTTGCGTTTTTGTTGCAGCTGAGTGCATTTACAGTTCAAAAATCCTCCCATGGTAGTAAAACAAACCCAAAACTACCCAACGACGACATCTGTGAAGCTCGACAGTTTCTTGTTCACGCGAGTGCATAAATTAACCTAGTTATTACGTTGGTGTTTGGTCGGAGTTCGATTCAACTGAGTGATTCCGGCCTCCATTTTGTTTTACACAAATTCATGATGACGTCTGACATAGTTTGCTAGTGACGTGTCTTTTCAGTTGTGCATGATGTGCATGTGGTGATCTACCTGATCTAAATTTAGATCCAAAAATAGGTCAAGACCAGCCGGGTCCGAGTACGAAATTAATTCGTAAAAAATCGCAGTTCTTGACTCTTTGGGTGCAAGTCAATGAAACTTGGTAGTTCTTCCAACGGATAGCTGCCTGAGGTATGACTAAAAGCCCCAGGGGCTCCGTGCACCTGGATTTGACAAGTTCAGTACCTTTAAGTGTGTAGTGATTGTTGAAAGGATCACTCAATTTAGATTTAAATGTTTTACAATGCTCACACCGGATGTGATCCAGACTGACTGGAAGGACTAGACAGGCACCTAAATCTAAATTTGGTGTTTTCAAGTTCGTTAAATGACTGTGCACATGTGCAGAATGATTGTAACACTTGAACTTCAAGTGCTTGTTAATTTTTGCATTCTTAACCGCAGTCGCCATGGGGGAACGCGCAAAGCGCAATTCAATTATCGATACTGTTGAAAGTCAACCAGCCAAAAAAAAAAAGGGCACCATTGCCGAGAGTTTTCCTTTCAACCCAACCACTCTCAGTAAACTGTTGAGGTACAAAAAATAGTATAGACACAGTGGTACTGTCCACACCATACTTAGAAAACGCGATAGACAAGTAGTACATGCAGATAACGACGAAAACCTAATGGGTTGGTTTTCATATGCTAGGTATGCACGTATGTTACGCGTGATTGTTCTGAAAAGTGACTATTACATGATTGTTCTGAAAGTATACTATTTATTTCATCGTAATCATGTAAGCCCTCATACGTGATTGTTCTGAAAGCTTACTAATTTACATGATTGTTCTGAAACTCTACTAAAGGTAAACTTGTTTCACCCGTGAAATGTAGTCAGATATGGAACAATATGTGTACCCCTGCCCAACGAAGTGTGTTTGAGTTGATCCGTCTTCTGTGTGCGCGACAGCTTCAGATGTGTGTTTGAGTTGATCCGTCTCTCCACTCCCTTTTTTTTTAGGTGTAGGGGGTGGGGGAGGTTTGTTCATATCAACTGACACTTTATCAAACCATTTGAATAATTCATATAAAAAATGCTGGTGGTTGCTGTGTAATAAAAAAAAAACCAAGTGTCACTGAAAACAGAGATGTACGTACTAATAAATTTAGCTTTCATGTTTGTGTATGTGTGGTGTGTGTGTGCGTATGTACTCAGTGCACTGGCGTCGGAAACTGGTGTGGGGGGGAGGGGCAGCTGCTGTTCCTGGGGTGGGGGGGGGGGGGCAAACATGTCTTTTTGCATCCCCCCCCCCCCAATATTTAGGATGACAAAAATATTCACAGAGAGAGAGAGAGAGAGAGAGAGAGAGAGAGAGAGAGAGAGAGAGAGAGAGAGAGAGAAAGAGAGAGAGAGAGAGAGGGGGAGAGAGAGAGGGAGAGAATCAGAATCAGAATCAGAATGTTTTATTCGCGAAAACACATGTTTATAGCGAAAGGGTGTTGTGGGGTTGGGATGTCGAAGTACAAAGCTTTCTATATACCGAAGCATGCACGATCGCGCAGAGTTCTCGCTACTGGAAGTCCGATAGAGAGTCCACTGCATTTGTCAGAGTCAGGGATACCTTGACTCACACTGCACACCAATACCATGCATCATAACATCGTGATTTGATCAGTCCTTCAGTCTGTTGTTTTCTTCCCTGTGGTGACAGATATTGTGTGACGGCCCTTTTCAGCATTAGAGAACCAAGAATGAAAACATCACGGTGTTTGAAACTGTTCATCCTAAGTAAAAGCGGACTACGCGAGACACTATTCTCAGATCTTCTTCCAGTTCTTCTTTGTACAATTCAGCGTACCGATCTTTGCTGATCGGGGGCAATGTCCGAAGACACGACATGGCATGTTTCTGAATCTTGGTCATGTTGTCTGACTGATCGAAGAACCAGCGTTTACGATCTGTGTTGAAATCATACATGAGCACAACATCATCACTTTTGCAGTACAAACTCTGGGTGCCAATATGTTCTTCAAATACAACAATATCAAAAGATTCATTTCTTCTTCTATCGCGGAGAAGTCTTTGTTTACGGCGGTCTCTCAGTTCACTAGCCAGCAGCTTGATGTGTCTGATGTCAATACCTCTTTCAGACGTTATCTTTTCCATGTGTTCCAGACTCTCACTGTTGTCGTCTGTCTGATTTACCGCACTATCATGCGAACAGTCTTTGGTCTGCCAACCACTTGCGCCCAAACACATGGTGTCGTCTCTATTGTTTACATGTTCCTCTCCACTGCGCCTTGTGTAAGTGGCAGGCGGTGGGTCTGTCTCACGTGCAGAGCGTGGCGTGTCAACACAGGAATGTGTACTGTCATGTTGTGACGGAGGCATGAACTCAGGGGTGGCTAAAAATAGACCGGATGGCGAAGTATGTCAACAATGTTATCACTTGCCTTATTTTCTTGTTCCTGTCTTTTGTTTGTTTCTGTGGAGCACTGTGTCACAATGTATTCTGTTCTTGTTTCGTCAGTCCGTGAAGTAGCACGCCTGTCTTCTGCCCTTTTCTTGTCGCGTCGTATCTGTGACGGGGGTTTGCGTCTCCACGCGCCCACTGGTAATGTCGGCTCGCCATCTTGTTGATCTGCGGAGTTGAAGCGAAGCACGACGACAGGTTTGTCGCCTTCGCCCGTCACCTTCCAGGAGATAAGAACGTGGTCCGCGATAATGGTGGTCAGAATAGACTCCACAGTTTTAGGTAGGCCTAAAACTGACATCTTAGTGGCTGTTGTTGCTGAACATGTCGAACTTTTGACACAGCAAATGTGTTCGTGTCTTGCCACAGCGACCACCGGAAGTCGAAGCGAGAGAGAAAGAGAGAGAGACAGAGAGAGAGTGAGAGAGAGTGTGAGAGAGTTAGAGAGAGTTAGAGAGAGTGAGAGAGAGAGAGAGTGTGAGAGAGAGAGTGTGAGTGAGAGAGTTAGAGAGAGAGAGAGAGAGATAGAGAGAGTTGATAAACAAAATACCCCCCCCCCACACACACACAAAAAAGAAATATATTGTCTCGCGTGCAAGAACTTTATAGCCCAGACTCCCCACCCATCTCGCAACCCCGGCCATCTCCTCACGTCTCTCATCCCCTCTCCACTTGAATTTTTAGTTCATAAACAAAAAAAGTTTCATTTGTGAAAATTATTTGTTGTGCCTTTCGTCTTTAAAGGGGCAAAAATTAGCTTCCATTTTTATATTTAGTCAAGTTTTGACTAAATATTTTAACGTAGAGGGGGGAATCGAGACGAGGGTCGTGGTGTATGTGTGTGTGTCTGTCTGTCTGTCTGTCTGTCTGTCTGTCTGTCTGTCTGTCTGTGTGTGTGTGTAGAGCGATTCAGACTAAACTACTGGACCGATCTTTATGAAATTTGACATGAGAGTTCCTGGGTATGAAATCCCCATTTCTTTTTTTCATTTTTTCAAAAAATGTCTTTGATGACGTCATATCCGGCTTTTCGTGAAAGTTGAGGCGGCACTGTCACGCTCTCATTTTTCAACCAAATTGGTTGAAATTTTGGTCAAGTAATCTTCGACAAAGGCCGGTGTTCGGTATTGCATTTCAGGTTGGTGGCTTAAAAACTAATGAGTGAGTTTGGTCATTAAAAATCTAAAAATAGTAAAAAAAAAATATTTTTTTTATAAAACGATCCAAATTTACGTACATCTTATTTTTTTATCATTTTCTGATTCCAAAAATATATAAATATGTTATATTTTGATTAAAAACAAGCTCTGAAAATTAAAAATATAAAAATTATTATCAAAATTAAATTGTCCAAATCAATTTAAAAACACCTTCATCTTATTCCTTGTCGGTTCCTGATTCCAAAACCATATAGATATGATATGTTTGGATTAAAAACACGCTCAGAAAGTTAAAACGAAGAGAGGTACAGAAAAGCGTGCTATCGTTCTCAGCGCAACTACTACCCCGCTCTTCTTGTCAATTTCACTGCCTTTGCCGTGAGCGGTGGACTGACGATGTTACGAGTATAGTTACGGTCTTGCTGCGTTGCATTGCGTTTAGTTTCATTCTGTGAGTTCGACAGCTACTTGACTAAATGTTGTATTTTCGCCTTACGCGACTTGTTCCTCTTTGCCATGCTTTTCGATCCATTTTGGTGACCTAGCCACCTAAGCATGGCAAAGAGGGAAAATCAAAAGTTTCTATGTGTCCCTTTAAACCTGTAATTAGAATTTTGAGTTGGGAAAACTCAAGAAGAATCATTACATTTTTGAAGATTATAAATAATTTTTGCCTTTGGGCATTTAATTTGAATTTTGAGCTGAGAACAATAAAGAAGACATGTTCAATGTATGAAACGTATTACGTGTTGAGTTTGTATTCATTGGGCGGGGGTATAAATATCAATTTCACTTAAGATTTAGTATCATTGTATCAAAATATTGTTCCATATACATACAGACATACACACAGACAGATGGACAAAGTGAATCCAGTATACCCCCCTCCAACTTCGTTGGGCTGGGGTATACATATTGTTCCATATTTGACAACATTTCACGGGTGAAGCAAGTTTACCTTTAGTAGAGTTTCAGAACAATCATGTAAATTAGTAAGCTTTCAGAACAATCACGTATGAGGGCTTACATGTTTACGATGAAATAAATAGTAGACTTTCAGAACAATCATGTAATAGTCACTTTTCAGAACAATCACGCGTAACACACGTACAGGTCGCAGTTTGACTCATTTGTCCTCACAATGGTCGTGCATGTTCTGGTTTGTGTGTACGTGTCTGTGTCTGCGTCTGTGTTATTGTAAGGAAGGGGATGAATGTCGTCGAAGAGGGGGAGGCTTCGCTATACTGCTTCGAGTTCGTGTGTACGTGTCGGTGCGTGCGTCAGACCTGTTTACCCCCATAAGTGTTTTGGAGTAATGCTCAGCCCCAAAAATAGTAATCCTGGCACAAAAATAGTAATCATCCAGCATTCGTCGCCAATTACAACGCACGACAACTGTGTCCGTGAAACGCAATCATGCACATATATCCATCATTCACAAACAAAACAAATCAGTCAGTTTTTGTTGTCATCATAATTTCAAAGAAGATCACATCAAAAGCACATGCATCACTGATTCTTTTTCTTTTGCTCGTAGTAGGCCTTTTTCAGTGTGTCAAGCGCTTCTCTACTGTACTTGCGCTTGCCGAATGAGTGAGGGCGAGACTTCACCACTAGAATAAGGCTCTCCAGCGTCTCATCAGACAGACATGATCTCTGGTCAGTCCTGTGCTTTTTCACCCCATTTTGCCATTGAAAAAAACAATAATTTTTGTTTATTTTTTTTTTACATTTTTTTATTTATGAAAATCGTAGTCTTGACACGAATAGCGGAATGGCGTATTTTTTGCAGAAAATCGTAATAAATTACGCCAAAATCGTAAGGGTAAACAGGTCTGGTGCGTGCGTGCATGCATTTGTGCGCCTGTGTGTGTGTACAAAACGGGGTTGAGGGGGAGGGGGGGGGAGATTTGCTGACTGCTTATGCTAACATGTAAATATATAGTATGACACATCTCGGTCTTCGGGTATGGTTAGCCGAGACTATCTTAATGTAATCTCGGCGAATACTCTTTTTTGTGTTGATCGTTTAGTTTGATACCGACTGACTAAATGTTTTTATAATGCTTCACGCGACTTGTTGATATTATGTTGAATGAGTTGAACTTATTAAAATGCCTGAGAATTGTAAATGAAGCAAACATTTTTTTTCTTGAGTGATAGCCTAACATTACGAATTGGTATTAACTCAACAGTTACTGTACTTGCTTTTGTACTTGCCTACGAAATGATTGGTTTTGATAATCTGCACAACAATTTTGGTACTTGGGAAAAATATGCAATGTAAATGATGACCAAACATTATTTGTGTGTGGTTAATCGCTCAAAAGAAAGTAGACCTAAAAGACTCTCATATGTGGAATGTTCAACCTTAAAGCAGGAAATTTCTCACCTGATGCACCTATTTGGATGAAACTATTTAATTCATTTCATTAACTGTACTCAAATGCACCAGTGAAATTAACATTCATTATTATAGTATCAATAAAACCTAGCTTAGTATGTATATAACGCTACCAAACTCAAGAAGATTGGACAAGGAACAGATACACTAAGCATTTAAAGTCGGTGCATGACTGTCGCAAAAAAATCTTTAGAGTATCTGCTTCTGAAATATAGTACACATAAGGAGCTATTTTGGGAAAGTTTTTTTGACAAATTAGAGCTTACAAAGTTGAAGGGCCATCCAAATAAATCATTTGCAAACCTCTATTTCTTTCAGAGTGACGGGATACCAGTGCTTCAGGTCCCACAAAACAAACCGTTCATAAAAGAGGTGTACTGACGCTTATTCGGATGTTTTATTTGTTTGCTCTATTGACAGAATGTGAATTTCACCCTACGGTGATATGTTCTTGTTTGTATTTTTACAGGAAATATTTCTCGTGCTCCCAAGCAACCCACAGCTTGACCTTTCAAAGGGCACACTTTCAAGAGCAATTCTAAAAGAAAAAGGGAACAGGCTTCAAGAACAATGCCGACAAAAATATCCCAAAGGCATTCAGTATGGAGACATAGCTGTCACTGGACGAGGAAGCAATTGGGGAATTCCACATGTCGAAAACATTCTCCACTGCTGCCTACCAGATGCACAGGAAAAAGTTAAATTGAAAAGGGTAAGCACATGTACATACGGGACATCAGTTTTAACTACACTTCCGACAGTGATCTGTAAATAAATGGACATGGGCTTCCATGAACACCACCATTTTTGACGAACAACGTTGAACTTAATTAAAGTTCTTTAATTAAGTGATACATTCCATGGAGCCATTTTGGGAACGTTTTCTTGCGAAGTGGACCCTTTTAGTTGAAGGAACATTTGCTATGCAGTTATCTATAGCTTCTCTAACAATGATTTGCTCAACTGAATTGTAACTATGCTAGATAATTAAATGAATAGTAATAAGCAAGCGGTTTTCCTCGTCGGCTCTCCCGTGTCAGGATCGAGTCCCAACTTCCGCACAATTTACCGCAACGTGTTCGTTCGACCGAGTGCCAAAACTGAGGCCGTACGAACCGAAACATCCGGTGTACGAACCATGTACGCGGAATCTGTTAACACACCGTGCTTTCGATCATGAGAGGAGCTTGTTACAATTTCACGCCATGATGCTAGATGTAGAGATTCTATATTGCCCAAATAGCTACACAGTTTGGTTTGGGTTTGAATAGATGACGACACACACGAGAAATACCTTAGAATTAGTGTTTGAGCGTTCTATTTTTCAATCTAAATGCTGTGTTGGTAGTCTTTCGAGACCATGTATATTTTACAATGGACAGTGTGTTTGTTTAGGTTGAGCAATGTGTTTTAACCCCGTACAGCACGAAATTTGCATGCGTTTGCTAGAGTACAGAATAAGTAGCGACCACTTGGTTTTCTAAAAAGACGGAAACCACTTTCTGGTGCGTTTTGGCGCTAGACCTAACTTTTAAAATCTAAATAATAAATTGACAGCTTGTTATACAAACATTCTTAAATCATAAAAGAATTATTTTTTCATCAAGACAAGCTAGATCAGTACAATTCGAAGTTTTGAAAGTGTGAAAAAAGAAAAGCCCGGAAGCAGGGTCACGCAAGGTCATGGTTCTCGTAGCAGACGACGGTTTCCTCTGAACAGTCAAAAGCCATCGCTAGAGTTCTTGTGAACCACAGCCGTTTGTTTCGTGCATAGTCAGAGGTACATAATAACGTGCTATTGCAGACAAGCTCACATCGAGTCGCATTCAAATTACTAACTGACGACTACATTGTGAAAAAGGGAAACTGGATCAAACGGGTTCACGATGGCTCAGGGGTAAGATAAACCACGCAAAAATAAATTCTTTGAAAATTTCTCGCTCTTTATGGAGGGCACCTAGGATGTTCTCAAGCGACGTGAGTGTTTAAATGAAAGGGTGTTTGTACTGTGTTTAAAAGCCTGACAGTATCTGTGATGGTTTACGGGAGGCTTACTGTGCCTTTAAGCATACGTGGTGATCGTTTTTCAAAAATGTATTCATGGGACACAGTAATCAGAAAGAAAAGTCAGGGTTATATGTCTTGAAGACGTCACATTATGGCGAAAGAGGGTTCGACCTCACGCGAAGGAATTACAAGAAGTCTCGGTCATTGTTATTCAGGCGGGCCGAGACTAGTTTCTTCTTCGAAATCGGCCATTCTCACGTGCGAGTGAGTAGGTGGAAGTGGTCATCTTGAACCGCGTTATGAAATTTCATGAGAGTGTGACCGCGATTTCATCAGCAAATCTCACAAGGCGATGCATAAGCCGTGAAACGTAACGCAAGTGTGACACCCATTTAAGTTATATTGTACTAGAATATCCACACTAGAGATTCATTGGTATGTTTTATTCTCTAACTCGGAGGTGCCAGTCTTCGGGAGGAATGCCATGCTGCGGTTTCAAGATTGTAATCTCAGGTGTATCTTTAACAACACAAAACAAGCTAAAAAGACTCGGTTGTGTGTGTGTAGAGGTCACATGCCGAGTCTCAGTAATTATTAAAAATAATGGTCGAAGTTATGAAAAATGCGAGCTTCAGCGAGCTTTTTCATGACCGCGAACTGAGACCATTATTTTTGATAATCACTGAGACGAGGTATGTAACCTCTTTATTCCTCCTTTCTTCAGTTATTCAAAGAAAAGAGGAGTTTTTGTGCGAAAGTTTGATCGAATCCGATCACTCAACCAGTCTACCTGCGCAGGCG